>NW_027531910.1:4434128-4615318 GCF_008692635.1 Crocuta crocuta
GTGCATTGGGAGGCCTCTAATTTATTATGTATCTATTTATCGCATTTTTTAATTCTTCATGCCTATTTTTATTTTCCATTCTGTCTGTAGCCATAGTTTCTTTGGTGTCCCCTATGTTTTTTTCAAGCCCAGCTATTAATTTTACCATTATTATTCTAAAATCTTGTTCAGTGATGCTGCTGATATCTGTTTTGAGCAGTTCATTAGCTGTCATTTCTTCTTGGAGTTTCGTTGGAGGAAAGGTCTTTCGTTTCGTCATTTTAGTTAGCTTTCCGGCTCTTGTTGGTTTTAAAGACCTGTTATCCTCTCTGTATCTCTGAGCGCTGCTGTATTCAAGAAGACTCTTTGACTGTCCAGGGCCTATCCTTTCAGAGAGTGTTTTTTGAATGGTATCTCTTGGTCTCTCTTGTTGGGATCTTGGTTATTTCATTTACCTATTCGTAGTGATATTTGGGACTGTCCACGTTGTGTACTCTGGCTTGTTTCTTGAGGTAGCCATTAGAAAGCTTTCTCAGTGGATTCTGCGTCCTTTTTCTCCCAGTCTCTCAGGTTTTGTAAGGAAAATTTCCAATGGCTTCAGATCTTTTCCGTGTGATGTATGGGCGCAAGTGCAAGTACAGAGCTCCTTACTTCTCTGCCATCTTGCCCCTTCTCTGAATTTCTTATATTTGTAAGTATGACTAAGATACATTCAAATACTATGAAAAACAGTTGAGCATTATTGTACAATTTCAAGAATGTTCACATCTTGTAGTTAAATAATTTCATGTGGGAATATTCATAATAATTTATACATGTTACGTGTTGTATAATAATATACCACATAATATACAGCTATATTTATTGTTATATTGCTTGTTAGAACAAAAAGATAAAATGATCTGAAGTCTATGATACATAGTACACATATTGCAGGGATTGTGGGTTAAGTGGTATATCAACACACACATCTTGTAATGTCACAGAATAATATATTACACAGCACTGAAAATGGATGAACTATTGATGCATTAAACAAAATGGATAAGTTCCAGAAATATGATAGTTTTAATGGAAATGAATCTGAAAAGTCTAAAGCAAGAGATTCCATTTTTATAAGACTCATCAAAATTAGAACACTGATAATCAAAAAGTTCAAAATATTGGTTACTTTTGAAAAGAAAGAGACATGAATGGAATATGGGAGAAACACATAAGTAGCTTTAAATATTGGTAATGAATATCCTTACTTAGAATTTATGTAGTGATCATTTTATTTTCATATTTTATAACTGACTTTATTTATTTATTTATTTATTTATTTTAGAGACAGAAAGTGTGAGCAGGGGAGAAGGGTAGAAAGAGAGAGAGAGAAAGAGAGAGAGCATCCCAAGCAGGCTTCATGCTTAGCATGCTTAGCATGGAGCCTGTGGCGGAGCTTGATCCCATGACCCTGGCATCATGACATGAGCTGAAATCAAGAGTCAGATGTTCAAGCAACTGACGTTACCCAGGTGCCTCCTGACCCAAATGTCATGACTTACTTGTATAACTTATTATATATAACTTTAACACAAACACATGATTTTGTAAAGATCCATAATTACATGATTCTTATAAAAACAGTTAGAAATTATAGAGCATTATGGTCTGTCTATGGCACCAAATAATAGAGCATACAATGTACTGGCTTGATAAAAATTGCTTCAAATAACTTTAATTTAATCTTAATCCTCTTAATTTAAGGACCTGACTGTGTTATCACACTGTTTGAACTAGAGTTCCAATCTCTTCTCTAATCAAATTTGTTGTTACCCATTTCCCCATTCAGACGTCTACATTTATAAAATATATTCTACATTAGTCTGGCAACTTTAAACTGATTATTTCAAGTATAGTTACACAGAGAAAGGGGAAAAGAGATTTGATAACCATCTCTTTAAACTGCAGCTCATTATATCAATTTATTCCATGTAATTCAAGCAAATCACTTTTGTAGACTGTATTATCTATGTCACTTAACTAGAGTGAACATGTTAATAAAATAGTCTTTGGGATTCTAAGTATATTATTGTTATACAAATGTGGTTGTTGAAATGTATAAAGACTTGAACTTTGCTAATATAAGCCAGTGGTTTGCCCAACATGATAGACAGTTTACTAGAAAATTTCCATGTAAGTAAATGCAAAATGTCTCGAAGATTTTGCCCACAATAGCGGACAGCAGCAGCACAGACCAGAACTGTGCCATCATTTACCTTAATCCGTTTAAGCGGAGAATTAAGGATAAAGGCAGAGTCAGGGTTTTTCCTCTTGACCTCTACAAAGAATTTATTTTAAATATTTTAGAAATAGAAGAGGAGAGTCCACCCCCAAAAGAAAAACATATCTGTTGTTGTATAGTTTCACTTTCAGTGTGTGTTTTGTTGCTCCTTTGAAAAGAATCACTGCATTAAAATATCTCTGTCTAAAAAGGAGGTTGATGGTGATTCTTTTTAAGGATTTCCCTCAAGATGAAAGACAGAAAAGACACAAAGTGTTCAGACTGCACACAAAGTAGTTTTAAAATTACATTTGTTTGCCTTGGAGAAAATCATTGCTGCTATTGGTCACCTTGCTTTTTTAATATACAAGAATATCTTCAGTGCACAATAAATCTCCCAAATTTCATAGACTTTTATTTAACTTTTCCTATTTATATTCTTATATACATTGTAGCATATGTTATGTTTTCCCAAATCAATTAAATCATATTTGAGATGACCAGCACACACACACACACACACACACACACACACACACACACATACACCCCAAACCCACAAGAGGTAATAAAAAGCATTCTCATGTCATGTTGTCCCATCAAACTAAAACCTCACTCAATACTGCAGGAAGTATTGACCGTTTTGCAGGCACCCCATTACCTTTGGAAGCCAATTCCCTTTTGAGAGTGAACAAGTCTCCTAAAATGGACCCCCTAAATTGAATTGGTGCAGGGTACCTACATCTCCTGGCTGCCTTTGAAAACAGGTCTCCAGGGTGGCCCAGCAGCACTGCTGTATCACCAATTGAAAAATTCCAATTTACTTTCCTCTTTAGATCTGCACAAAGAATAAGTCCACATCAAATTGTTATGATCAAGGAAGATATTGCTTGTAACAGTCTTTCCTAGTTTAAAAATGACTTCGCTGGGGTTGAAAAGTAGTATACACATCAATAATAAAGGAAATAGGAGGGACTGAAAGGACTCAGAATGAATTGTATATGACTTCTGTTATAACTGATGAATGTAAATTAACAAAAGAAAGGTAGTAAATAAATATAAAGAATTGTGTGTGTCTGTGTTTGGGAAGAGTAACATAAACGTTAGTATATGTGCCTAGCTTTTCAAAATTTTGTCAGTTACAATGTATTTCCTTTTTTGGAAACCTTATTTTAAAAACACATGAAGATGAAGACTTTGTGTGACAAGTAAAAATTCACTATATTCTGTGGAAATCACACAAAGTCTGGAATTTGAACAGGTCTATTTACCGAACTACTGCAGATTTTTTTTGATAATCATTTGAATACCTGAATTTGGAAACAACTCTTTCTAATTAAAAAAGTCCAGCCTAGTTCATCTAATTAAAAATGTTGATAGAGATATGTTCATTTAGGAATGTGGTTCTTCCTGAACATTTTCTGTATCATAATTAAACAGAAAATACATGGATTTTTTTCTTTAGGGTTGACCAAGAAAGCTTTAATATTCCCCTCAACTTGACTAAACTTTAATCTGGTTTCTTCTTGACTTGAGGTCCCTGGACTCCATTGTCTTAGAGCATTTGCTTTAGGAAATTCGTAATTATAAACTTCTTCAGGGAAGTCATTTTCAAGAACTTGGGAGACGTCCTTTTGAAATGCAATTCTTAAGAAAGGTAGGGGCCCCTCCTCCCAGTCTCTGCAAGAGGGTGGATGCCTACCTTCTCTGATAAGCACCTATATGCAAACCCAGATGGCCTAATCACAGTGACCTATTTCCCCTCCCGATGTACTTAGGTATTTTACTATCAGCTTGCCCCAGTGTTTACAAATCCCGTTTGTTTGTTTGTTTGTTTGTTTAAGGAGAGCAGAGTTCAGTCTCTCTCCTCTATTGTAATAATCTTGATCCCTGTTGCAATCATCGTGAATAAAACCTTCATGGTTGTTTTAAATAAAGGTCTGGTGCATTTTTTCTTTGATGGTTAATACACATTAAATGTATTCACAGAAGAAAACATTTTTTAAAGAATACAGATTAAAATGTTATATTGTTAGATTGTGCATTTTTTATCATGGTAACAATATTATTTCTGTAACATTTTTAAATGTTGCAAAAGGCTTCCAAAGTCATCATTTAATTTAACTTTCATAACACCTCAATGAGGTTAATAAGAACAGTGTTATTGGGCTCACTTTTGGACATCTGAGACTTGAATTAATGAATCGTCCTGTAGAACCCTGTAGAGTGACACTAAAAGTGAATATTTTGGGAGTTCCCTATTGCTCTTGTGTCCTCAATCTCCAGATCCTATACCATAGTCACCTTTAATGCATCATTTGCATAATTGTTGAGTAATTCAGAGTTCTACTACCACAAGGACATGGCAAAGTTGTAATTTCACTGAAGTTCTTTGACTTCAATTACTCTATTTTATGCCTTACCTTAAAAAGCAACATTATTTTATGTACATGTAAATTTATGTTAACTGTATGTTAATCCATTTTAACAAAGACTAAACTGTGAAGTATATTTGTTTCCGAAACAGGAGTCCAGAGACTGACAAAATTTTTGAACACAGCAGGCATTCAATATCATTGAGTGGATGCATTAATGAAGTCAGACTTTTGAGAAAATTATACCTGTATTTTTGTAATGTTCACGACAAGGTTCACACACTATTGACAACCACAAGCCAGTAAATATAGGTTCGGGAGAAAAATAATGATGATTGTTCAATTCCATGTTATCAAAGTTTTGAATGTAGCATCTGTATAGTAAAATGTTTCCTGAAAGAATGCATCTCCTTGTCTTTATCTTTTTGGTAACAGCCTATTTGTTAACTGTGTGATAATCATTATGAAAGAGTTCAGAAGGATACTCTAAAGTGCAGTAGTCAGAGAGGATATTAGAATTAATTATACAAGAGACACTGTAATATTCATATTTATGAGAAAAGTGAGCACATGAAGAGTTAATATGTGCAGAGCATCTTCTCATTTAGTTTGAGATTTTTATGGATAAAAAACTAAGAAAAGTGAAGATCACCCATCTATTTCATGGAAGAGCTGAGGTACTAACACAGGATTCATTGACCCCAATATTTAACTTCATTGTACCATCTAGATGTTTTCCCTATTTTACCTCAAACCCAAATCACAGTTGTATGTTCTCCCTGCCTACAACACACACACACACAAACACACACACAGATTAAATCCTCCAACCAGTTACTTTACTGAGACAGAAAAATTTCATACAAACAGGGTACACAAAATAAAAACATGTTGCGGACATTTATCGTATTTAAAGGGGGAAAAATAAATATATGCTAAATATACGCACATATATGCATATGTTTATGTATGTATTGTAAGGGAAAAACTTTATTGTTTTCCTTTATACTGCATAGAACTCTACTACAACATCAACCTCACTTCTGGTCACGGAATGTGTTTATTTTTCCCACACCAGGCAAGTCTGCAACAGCTGGGTGTCCTACAATTTGACTCAGTTCTGATGTTGTCTACCTACAGATTGAATCAGATCTCATAGATGAAAATCTCAGTCCCATAATATGCTCCTGTTTGCCACTTCAGATGCCAATAGCAAGTCCGGGTCGCCATCTGTGTTTCTGATCAACCAGCTATAAATCAGAGGTTATTCATGACTCCCTCCTAAGGTTCAATTAATTTGCTTGACTGGCTCACAGAACTAAGGAAAATGTTTATTTACCAGATTACCAGTTTATTATAAAAGGATATAACTCACTATCAGCCAAGTGGAAGAGATGCATAAAGCAGGGTGCATAGGAAGGACTGTGGAATTTTCGTGCAATGAAATCACATCACATTTCTTGCATCTCCACATGCTCACCACCCTGGAAAATCTCCAAACTCCATCATTTTGTGTTTTTATGGAGGCTTCATTATATAGGCATGATAGATTAAATCTTTGACCATTGGTGATTGAACTGAATCTCCAGCCTCTCTCTTCTCCCTAAAGGGTGGGGCTAAAAGTTCTAATCCTCTAGTCAAGGTTCATTCTCCTGGCAACCAACCTTCAACTTTGGATTACATAGGGGCTTTCCAAAAGTCACTTCTTTAACATAAACTCAGATGTGGTTGAAAAGGGCTCCTTGTCAAAGACAAAAGACACTCTTACCACTCAGAAAATTTTTTAGGATCTCTGTGCCAAATCCAGGGACAAAGACAAAAATACATTTCCTCTTTTATCACATACATAAAATAAATGTATATATATATAAATAATACATAAAATATGTATATATTGCATGATGAATGTCTGTGATTTTTCCTATAATATATATTTAGTAATTCTTCAAAAATAGTTATATTTTATTCATAAGGTATGGATATTATGGACTTCAACTTGAGTAAATCCTATCTAAAAATTTATTTAAAAATTTACAAAGAACGTATAGGAGAAACAAAACAACACAAAACAAAACATTTGATTAGCAGTCTCTGATACAGTCTGCTCAATTTCCCAATAAACTTTCCACTGAAGAAGAAACTCAAATTATTATCTTTT
The DNA here is from genome assembly GCF_008692635.1 of Crocuta crocuta. Classification (NCBI taxonomy): domain Eukaryota; kingdom Metazoa; phylum Chordata; class Mammalia; order Carnivora; family Hyaenidae; genus Crocuta; species Crocuta crocuta. The sequence continues at coordinate 4,440,904 of NW_027531910.1, forward strand.
ATGAAAATATTTGAAGAGGTGGGTCTAAGTAATTGTTTTATACAAGGATTGTAGAGTACCCCCAATTTTATGCTAAGTGCTTTTATGCACCAAGAGCCAATATGAGCAATGCAAGATTGCTAGTGAAAATCTCAAAACAAATTTCCCCAAGTTAGGAAGAAAGATCTCATTGACCTGCCTTATTTTTCCTTGTCTTCTTCTAATGGTCTTGCCATTGGTTAAGGTCTATGGCTTGTTATGGCTATTGGATACAAAATAAAATAGAAGCAGATTGTGAAATATTGTAAAAGGACAATCATAAAGGCAGTAAAATCTTCTAATATCCTACCAGAAAGATTAGATTTTTTTTCTTGCTGTACTTGACCACATAACTTTAAAGAAAGAGAATGGCTAGTAGTGGTAGCATTTTCCTTTAGTAATAAGATAAAATATGAAAGCTATCACTTGTAAATACACACACACAGACACACACAGCAGAAAAGAAGATATTTTCCTGATGTTTCAAAGAGCATGCTGCCATAAATATTTCCTATTAAAACCAGAAGAAAATCATAGAAAATGTATCAGGGAAACATAAGACCATGTAGCTGCAGAGAGAATCAGGAACCAGAAGCCTTTTGGAGAGAATATTATATGATAAAAGTTAAACAGGTGGAAATCTAAATAGCAACAGAGATGGAAAAAGACTTAAGACACTGAACTCTTGCAAGGAAACTAAAACAGCAATGGCAGAATCAAAATCCACAAGCGAGGTGATTACAAAAAAAGCATTAATCATTCAGGAAAATTGAATTAATAATATGGAGGAGAATGTTTTTTAAAAATCCATTAGAGTCTGCGAAAATGAAAAAAGGATGATTAATGAAAGTAAATGTGATTGATGTCAATGAAGTACGTACTGTGGATATTTCACTTGCAGAAAACTGGTGTCTTTAAAAAATGGTGCAAATAAATATGTGAAAGAAGGCACAAACTCAATATAAATCATAGAACATGATTTCAATTTGGTAATAAGAATATAGTATGTGTGTGTGTGTCTATAAATATATTTCTCATGGATATGCATATATGTAAGGGGTGATAACACCAAGTGAAGTTTTCTTTGGTCAGTAGGAGAAAGTTTTATTTCTATTTTTGGAAATAGTTTTTCATTTTCCTATTCGTAATCATAAGCAGGTACTTATTATCATAAAAGTTAAATATTGATGAAATTGGAAAATGTGAATTATGATACCCGGAGTGGGTAAAATTAAGAGAGCAACATTCTGTAAAACCTGTTGCTTTAATAAGATTTATTTTTCTGTGTATGTTCCATGTTACTAATTTACTATTGCTGAGTTTCTGTTATTCTAAACAGACAAGCTATATCATAGCAGCAGTATGGGAATAACTCTATTTCATTCTATCCATATGAATGCTTATAAATTCCTTTGTTAAATCTGCTGATTTTTCCCAGAGGAAACCCTTATATCCTACAAAGTCATGAAGTTGAAATGAATAAAGGTAGCAAAGGGCTAAGTAATTCCTAAATTATATATTTTACATTATTGTTAGAAAGATGGAATAAAAGGAGGTGGGACAGAATACCTACTTTAAAATGACAAAGTTACTAAAAGATTTCCTGCCTGCCTACATTTCAACAGAACTATTCTCTCTAAATATACTCGAGACAGATAATTAGAAAGATAGTTGATAGATGGATCGACGAATGTACAAAGATATCTTTGTCTCTCTATCTATCAACACACACATACTCACACTCATGTTGACAACTACAAAGTATTTAAAAGCATGGTCATTCATGCTATTAGGTCAAATACTTTATGAGATAATTACCCGAGATCAAACTAAGTGATATTGAGATTGGAGAAGAGGACTAGGAAAGCAATAAAAATAAGAAAGAAGGAAAAACTAGTATTGTCTGAACCTCTATATTCACAGAGCTATCTCTACCTTGGCATTCCCTGTCTTTCTATTCTACTGTTGAGAATATATATGCTTAAGATGACTTTTATCATCTCAGGCCCTTGAATAACATAGACTCTCTAAGGCATCCACATAATTTACCATACACTGATATGAACTGATTTTAAAACATCCATCAGAAAGCTTAAATGGCATTTCTGGGCCATGTTATGGACCTTTTTACTTATTGCCTATATGTAAATTTCTTGTTTTGAAAGACAGTAGCATTTTATATGGTTTTTGCCATCTGAATGATAAGTACAATTTTGTACAATAAAAAGGATTGCTTTGAGGCAGTTGAAATTTAATTAAATTCACTGAGTTTTGTGATTAAAAAAATGCTATTCCGAAAACTAGAATGCACACAACACATTCCAACATTTTGGAACCAGTATTAGACTTCTCTCATACTTCATTACAAGTCATGACAGATGATTTGAAAAATAAAATTAACATGGAAAATGTATCAATTCTGACAATAGTTCAGAATTCATAACATCAGTTTTGTAGATTATTCAAATAAGTATGTACCTCAATATTTACAACTTAAATGTATTTAAAATTCTCAATTTAATATTACTTTTTTATACTCTACTCTTATGTTTATCAATTAAATAAGTAAATATTCAAACATATACTTCCCCACATGAAACGATGCTCAGCATCCCTCCTCATCAGGGAAATACAAATCAAAACCACACTGAGATACCACCTCACGCCAGTCAGAGTGGCTAAAATGAGCAAATCAGAGAACTCTAGATGCTGGCGAGGATGTGGAGAAACGGGCACCCTCCTACACTGTTGGTGGGAATGTAAACTGGTACAGCCCCTCTGGAAAACAGTGTGGAGGTTCCTAAGGAAACTAACAATAGAACTCCCCTATGACCCAGCAATAGCACTGCTAGGAATTTACCCAAGGGATACAGAAATGCTGATGCATAGGAGCACATGTACCCCAATGTTCATAGCAGCACTCTCCACAATAGCTAAAACATGGAAAGAGCCTAAGTGTCCATCAACAGATGAATGGATCAAGAAGATGTGGTTTATCTATACCATGGAATACTACATGGCAATGAGAAACAATGAAATCTGGCCATGTGTAGCAACATGGATGGACCTTGAGGGTGTTATGCTGAGCGAAATAAGTCAGGCAGAGAAGGACAAATATCATATGTTTGCACGTATAGGAGGATTAGGAGGAACTTGACAGAGGAACAAGGGGGAGAAGAAGGGGGGAAATGGTGGGGGAAAGGGAGAGAGGCAAACCATGAGAGACTCTTGAATGCTGACAAAAACTGAGGACTGATGGATGTGGGGGGGAGGGGGGATGGGCATGGAGGAGGACACTTGTGGGGATGAGCACTGAGTGTTATGTGGAAACTAATTTGACAATAAACTATTTGTAAAAAAAAAAGTATATATATATATACTTCCCATTTGAAATATACATGACTTATCTCTTCATTTGGTGTAAACTCTTGAAGTCCTAACACCATAGTTATATATTTTTTCTTTATTTTACTGGATGCTTATCATAGCATAATCCACTTGGCATATCCTTGCTGATTAATTGACTGATTGCTGTCAAGTTCTCATTAATTATTCATCAAATTTCAATGGCATTTTTCCTCAAAAAGATCAAAGAGTTCTACAGAAAACTACATATTTATAGCATTTAGCATTACAGAGTTGAAAATAGTAAATCCAGGGAGGATACAGAAAAAAAAAAATCAAAGGGATAAGGAAGGACAAATGATAAAATCAATTCAACACATACTTATTGGTTAATTTTCTGTATTTGATTACATTTCCAAATCATTTTGCCATCAAAGATGACTTTACTACATTAGGTGCAAAAGCAGAAAACGTCTTCTCTATCACACATCCTCATAGATTTTGTCTGGATTGATATGTGTATGCTTTATTTCCAGCTTTAAGCCTTGTTTCAGTTGTTCAGATTTCCATGCAATGGGTTAAAGACACATGCCACTGGTGCCACATGGTGCAGATATAGAGAGAGGCTTTTTGGAGGGAGGTGGGAAAGTGGGGGCAATTTACAAACAGGAAGTTACTTGAGTATACACAAGACTCTGAACTCTCATCATCCCCAGGTTAGGCCAGGCATAAATGATCTGTATGTAGCACAGCTAAAAGTCCTGTAAGGAGGCTCCACTTTCAAAATGCTATACAAATGTATGTGCTGGGAAAGGAAGAAATGAGGTAGAGGGAGGATACATCTATTCCACCATGTAATAATGGAAATCCCTTGTTTGGAGAAGTGTCCCTGAGGTATCCAGTCTGTTCTTGTGAGTAATTTAGCACTGCGAGATAGCTCTCTAGTAACACTTGGAACAAAGAAAATGAGCTTCCAGAGTCAGTAATGAAGAACAATAAGAGAATTTATAAGCCACTGCTAAATTGCCAAACTAAACCTTCTAGAGTCATGGGGTGCTACAGGAATCGTTGCATCACATTTCTGGAAAACTTGGTTCAGAGAGTTTTGACAACACATGATATTGAGTAGCAGAGCATCAGAGCCCAAGTGCCTGCCTCTCTGCCTTTGGGTAGAAAGACACTTGTATTACAGGTCATGCAACACAGATACCACTCTTGATCATATTCCTTCTTGCTTTTACAATTGCACATATTTCTATAAGAAGAAAGTTGGGACTATCATTTCTTATGGCAAACGGTTGACTTGTTTGTATTACAAACACAATTTGGAGATTTTCATATTGCTTTAAATATTTTAGAATTTATTATAAATGTATATCTGAAATAATTATGTTGTCTAATATAAAAATATTTTTAGATAAATTCAGTCCTCTTTACAGTGATGCTATCCAAACCAACATAGGGATCACCTAATCGTTAATCACTATACCAATTATTATAGTTCTACATGATTTTATAAGTTATATTTAGCATTTAATTTATAATTTACCCTTCCTGTTTACATTACTTGGGTTCAAGGAAGCCTGTCTTCACTATGTGTTGGGTATTTGGAATAATGGGTTATTTGTTTAAAAATATTCTTTCTCTTCCTCATAAGTTCATAAACACATATTTATACTTGTTATCTCTTTTATGACCTTTTAGCTCTTCTTTACTATTAATTTTATTCCAAGTTTTCTTTGAGGACAAAATTTTATTATTGTTATTATTATTATTCCATATGGTAATAGGAAATAACTCCTTAGGAATTGGGCAAGAGTCCTCAAACGGAAAAATAGATCACGGAGAATTCCATACTAAAGATTCTATTCTGTCCTGTAGTGAGATTTCTGGCTATTCAATCCATTTGCTCTTGTATTAGATTTTGCCCATAAAAAACATAACACATCAGAAGGGTAAATTATAGTTTCTTACTTGGATTCTCATTCTACTTCATTGTAAGGCATGGAGATAATTCACTCATAGTAAAATAAATGTTGGGGGGAGATAGCTTAGTAAACATGTATAATTATTCCACTTAGAGCTCATCTAACTTTCTCCTGTGATCTGCTCATTATTGTTTACAGAACAGAAGTTAAAATAAAGAAGTTGAAGTCTTTGTCACACCTGTATTAGTGAAAGTTTGAAACTAGAATTCAAAGCAAAACTTCTAAGGGCCAGTTCATATGTATTAGTTCCTATGATAGCCCCTCCTTCTAAGATGCAGAGTCAATGAAGTCCTAGATAGTGACTTATTTCAAGTGGTTATTTTTATCTGTTTATTCCACAGAGCTCCATATGCTTCACATCCTTCCAAATGTCACCCCCATAAACACAGATTATCCCAGACACAGACTTTAAAACCAGGACTGTTTTTGCAAGCGCATTCATAACAAATGTTAGCACAGTAGTACATTGTTACATGATTTAAAAAATCAACAAAAATAATCAGTAAAGGTAGGAATTAAGGGAAACAACAGATGCAGAAAACTATTCTTGTTTTCACAAGTCTAAAATAAATGGATTGAGTAAGCTCTTTTTATTAGGTGTCTTGCAGTTCTATATTCTGTTATATGAGACACATTTCTATGGACTGTATTGATGAGAATACAATTGCTATGCTGCTTAAAAATCGGGAGCTTTCAATTTGCAGGTGGAAACTGCAAGTGAAAAATGAGAAAAGGAGTTTTAACATTGATGTTTAGTCCAGTAGATGCTTTCACCTCTTTAGAAACCAATCATAGAAGGAAAAAAATGACATCGTCAAATAGTCATCAAACAATATTTATAGAGTATGCCATGTAGCAAAAACAACGAACCAAACAAAATAGGTACATCTTCCTTTTGCTATGAAAAATTGTTCTTTACAATTCCTTGGCAAAAGCAGTAGATATTGAAAATATATAGTGAATGTTTTGTACTTGTGTACAAAATAATTTCAAGTATGCCTGTATACTCTTAGAAGGTTTTTGGTGACTTGAATTTAATAAATTTAAATAAAAATATTTTATTACATTAATATTTTATTACTTAAGATGAAAATAAAGGCATTTTAAGGAAATACACTAGTTAAAGTAAAAGATACAGAATAGTTTATGCACAGACAGGCTGGGCTTTCAGCTTCATACTTACAGTTTGGGTATCATCAAAAATACTCAGGGTACATTTGTAAAGACACAGCGTGAGCCACCTGTGTGAGTTTCCTGAGACAGATTCAGTGTTTCAGAACCTGAAAGTAGCTTGTTAATTAAAATTCAACTGGTTCAATATAAATTAAAACAAATTGTGACCCAAGTCTCAGACCAATACATGGAAGGATTGAAGTTTCTCTCTGATGGTGGTTTTGACAGCCTTGGGTGGAGGACAAAGGAGGGAAAAGCAGACACACCCCAGTTAGTGTCAAGCTCTATGGAAAAGCAGTAGCGTAACCTTAATTTCTTTAAGTCAATAGTGTAGGCTGAGACACTAGTCCACATCTATCATTTCCCCCCATCTCTTAACATTTAAATTCTATTTTCTTTTTTTAAATATTTTTTAAAGTTTATTTATTCAGAAAGAGAGCAAGAGCACATGCAAGGCAGGGGGTGGAGGGTCAGAGAGAAAGAATCCCAAGCAGGCTCCACTGTCAGCACAGAGCCCAACGCACGGCTCAATCTCACCAACCGTGATATATGACTTGAGCCAAAATCAGGAGTTGGACTGTCAACCGACGAGCCACCCAGGCACCCCTAAATTCTATGTTAATATCAATGATAAGAGGGCCGACAAGAAACACTTTGAAAATGTGATCAAATATGTTGAAATGTATGTCTTATATTAATTATACCTTTTTAATGTTCAAAACTGCATGCTCATTGTAAAGAATTTAGAATATCCATAACAATTAAAATATGTATTAAAAATGACCTGATGTAGAAAATTGCTGTAATTACTTTCATATATGTTTTTCCAGTTGCTAAATTTATGTATTTGAAATTATAATTAAATATTTATATATTAAGAGTAAACAGATTTGTTTGGGCGCCTGGGTGGCTCAGTCGGTTAAGCGTCCGACCTCGGCTCAGGTCATGACCTCGTGGTTCCTGAGTTCCAGCCCCGCGTCGGACTCTGTACTGACAGCTTGGAGCCTGGTGCCTGGTATCTCCCTCTCTCTGCTCCTCCCCCACTCATGCTCTCTGTCTCTCAAAAATTAACATTAAAAAAAAAGTAAGCAGATTTGATACACAATTGTGTCCTGATTTTTAACTTAACTTATGTTGTAAGCATTATCCCATGTCATTATATACTATTTAAAAATCTACATTTATTTAATCACACATGTTCTATCTTATAACTATAGTAAAATATATTTAATCATTATCCAAACATTAGACATTTAGCTTGCTCATAGGTTTTTATTATGAATATGTCATGATTTTCATCTTTGTATTAAATATTTGCCTGGATTTTTTATTAGTTCCTTAGGATAGAGTTCTAGAAGAGAAATCACTGTACTAAAGGGTATGTATTGAAAAATTACTTTCTAGAAAGGTCGTATCACTTGATGCTCTCACTAGTAGAGTATATTGATAAGTCTTCTTGTACACACATACTAAGTATAACTTTCAAAATCTTTACCGACTTATTATTTAACAGTAGTAACTGTTGTTATAATTTGAAAATTCATAATTAAGTGAAAGATTGGAATATTTTTCAAGGGTTTTTATATCATTTGTATTTCATTTTTCCTGAATATGTTCATGCCATGTTTATGCTTTTCTACTGATGGTTAAGTGATTATTATAACTCACTTTAAACGTTTGTAATTAAGTTTTTAATTTTTTTTAGTTTTTGTTTTTTGAAAAGTTTTGTAATTCTCTTATATGTTGTTTAATTTTGTTTTTGATGGATCTCATCACATATATCAATATTTTATTATTTTACTTGTCTCTCCATACCCAGCATAGCTTTTATGATTAAAATTATCTTCTGAGTCGATCATCGAATATTCACCCTCAATCTTTATTGGATTTATAGATCTCTTTTTGTAAAAGGAATGATAGATTGCTATCATTAGTCAACAATACAAAACACCAGATTTAAAGTGTTTTATATTCATACTCAGTTATTTATTATATAACATGTAGCACTTTTTAAGGTATGACTAACAGTTCATTTAAATTTCTAGGGAAATTTAAACCTATTGTAAGGCAGTGTTTGAGATCTGTCAGAATTCCTGTAACCTGTCAGAAGTTCTGATATGCTATAATAATATTGATACATTTCAAAAGAAAATATAGCACCATATTCCCAGAATCAGTGTCTTTCATATAAAAAAGCAGGAAAGAGTCATCATATCAAGATTGTGTTTTATTCCATGGTTTTACATTACAGTACAAATTCGTTTCACTGCCGTGATTTTCATCACATATTTTTCTGAGCTTATTTTATCCATTTGAGATTTATATGACTTTCTTCTGATATTTAATAAAATGATTCTAGAACGGTATGGGTGATTATCCTTGAAATGATCATCCAAATGATACCAATGATTGGCCATTACTTTATAAAGAACTTGAACAGCCACTCCCTCTATAATTTGATCCTTACAACAACAGCCCTGTGAAATTGGCATTTTACAACTACTCAGGGTTTTGTTTTGTTTTGTTTGTATTCTTACTGATGAGAAAAACAAGGCTCAGAGATGCTGAGCAACTTTCCTAAAATCATATAGGCATAGTTGACAGAACCAGAATTTGAAATGGCTCTTCTCAGTACAAATCCCATATTCTCTAAGATAATAGAATCTTAGCTCCCAATTTTTCATCTTTCTTATGTTAACAAAAGGACATTTGAATAGAGTTTTAATCATTATGGAAGGAGTCAACAGTCTATACATTAGAATAATAATACCTGCTTCAGATGTAATCAGCTATAGTATAATTTTCACATTTATGTATCCCAAAATATCATCATAATTTCTTTAGAAATAGCCTTTAAAAAAGACTATCTCTTAAAATTTTTTAATGTTTATTTATTTTTGAGAGAGCAAGCATGAGCAGGGGAGGGGCAGAGAGAAAGGGGGACAGAGGATCCGAAGCAAGCTCAGCACTGACACCAGTAAACCCAGTGTGGGGCTCTGGATCATGACCAGAGCCAAAGTTGAAATCAGAGGCTCAACCAACTGAGCCACCCAGGCACTCCAAGATTGTCTTTATTAGAGCAGTTTTAGGTTCACAGTAACATTAAATAGAAAGTACATAGCTTCCGATATGCCCCCTTCCTGGACATATGCAAAGGATTTTCCACTCACAACATCCTCTTCCAAAGTGGCACATTTGTTACAACTAATGAACTTTCACTGACACGTCATTGTGCCTAAAAGTTTACAGTTAATTTTAGAATTCACTCTTGGTGTTGTACATCCTATAGATTTGCACAAGTATGTAATGACATGTACCTGCCATTATAGTTTCATTTAGAGTTACTTTACAGCCCTAAAAATCTGCTGTGCTGCACCTATTTATCCCTTACCCAGCACTTAGCAACACTGATCTTTTAATTCCTTCCTTTGTCTTGCCTCTTCTAGGATATCATACAGGTAGAATCATATAGCACGCAGCCTTTTCAATTTGGTGTCACTCACTAAGTAGTATGCTCATTTAAGCTTCCTCCATGTCTTTTCATGGCTTGATAGCTTATTTCCTTTTAGTCTTATATAATGTTCTATTTTCTGGATATACCACAGTTTATTCATTTACCTACCGAAGGGCATTTTGGTTGCTTCCAAGTTTTGAAAATCATGAATAAAGCTGCTAAAATCATCATGTGTAGGTGTTTGTGTATGTTTTCAACCCCTTTGGGTAAATACCAAGAAAAATGATTGCTGGATTGTATGGTAAAGATGTTTTATTTTGTAATGGATGGAATTTCTTCAAAGAATGTATTTATGCATAAAGATTCATGCAAACACATTCAAGGGACAATAATTTGGGGGGAGTAAATTCATACATATTATTAAAATGGGCTATTCAAGTATACTCAGTTTAATGTTAAATTACATAATACATAGGAGGTAATTATCACACAGTGAGAGCTGCATATGTGTTGTGAGGATGATGATGATCATAATACTTCTCAATTTTTTAGTTAAGAAGTTTTGTTTGATTCTGGGGGCCTGGGTGGCTCAGTCAGTTAAGCATCCGACTTTGGCTCAGGTCATGATCTCACGGTTTGTGAGTTCGAGCCCCGCGTTGGGCTCTGTGATAACTGCTCAGAGCCTGGAGCCTCCTTCAGATTCTGTTTCTCTCCCTCTTTCGGCCCTTCCCATGTTCATGTTCTGTCTCTTATCTCTCAATAATAAAAACATTTAAAAAAATTTTTTTAAATTTTGCTTCTGAACGTGGACAGATGTTTGCATCATGGGATTTTTCTGTAGAGTAAATTATTTGTAGTCACCTCAAGGTGTTCTTAGTGACCTGGGGACAGATGAATTCAGTGCTCTTGAACAAAAATTTCCTTTATAAATAAAACCCAGATATTGTTACTACCTGGAAGAGTTTTGTGTCATTTCAAGCCAGCTAAGACAGGAAATCGTGAGAGATCAACAAGAATTTGTTTTTGTAACATCTAGCAGAATGATCTGCATAACTTATTTGTGCCCACTAAGAAACCACCAATTTATTGAACACACACATACTGAACCAATTCACAAAGTGAAATTATCAGGTAATGCTAATTTGTTAACTTTCTTCCCTTACAAATGGTAACCACTCTGTGGGGAGATACTTTTCTCATAAACTTTCATAGCAAGATTTAGCATCCATTTATGGTTCTTCCCAGAACCAATTTTCACTATGCTGGTAGAAAAATGGTGATTTTCTCCCATTATTGCTTCTTTCACATTTATCAGTTGACATTCTATTGGAACAAAGGACTCTCCTTTCTTTTCTTCTTATGTGTGTGTGCATATCTAGCTATTAGCTAGCTATCATCATCATCTATAATATTTTATATTCAGCATAGAATTATGAATTCCTACTTTATTCAATGGATTATTTTCCATTTCTGTTATTATTTATTTTTATACCCGAAATACCCAGATTCTCACAGAAGTAACCCTTCCAACTGGCTCTTTCTTTTTTGGCTATGTCATCATTATTATTATTAATTATTATTACACCTGTTCATACTCTGTAAGACATTCCAGGCTCATCTTCTAGTCCTGAAAGAAACCAGCAAATTCCTCCAAGAAGTCCTGCTTTCTTTCACTGGGGAATCATATTTACAATCAAGATGTAGGTGTGTAGATTGCTATTGGGAGATCATTGCTTCTAGTCCTATTTAGCCCACAGAACCAAAATATATGTGAATGTATATGTATGTTTGTGTGTATAAAAGCACACCAAGTATATACTGATATTTCCAGCTTCAATCCACCCCTGGGTTCTTACTTGCGTTTCCCTAGTCCATATTTTTATGCCTCCACTTCCATAATGAAAACCTTGGCTCCAAACACCAGCATATTTACTCATTTACTCAATTTGAAAACATATAAAAAAGAGCTTCAGAACGGCTAAACTCACACTACCATGAAAACACAACCGTCAAGAAAGAAGTGTATTGATTTTCTTTCACTTCTTGAATATGTGTAATAGTGACATCCATAGGAATATTGTGCATCAAAACTCATTTGATACTGAATTTGCTTATGGTTCAAACATGCTTCTACTTAAATCTATTTACCTGAAGCATGTGAAGCTGATCTCAAACATTCTGTGTGCCAATCTATGCTTTTTTACTGGTCCATGAGAGTGGAGTGGTATAGTCTGTTTCCTCTCTTGTGTGAATCGCTCTGCTGTTGGTATATACTGAGAATACTGTGTTGACAAGGCTTCTGTGAACAGTCCAGATTTAGTAGCGATTCTACTACATCACAAATACTAATGTCTGCCATAGACATGTCACGGGGGCCTCGAAGCTTGTGATCATTTCTTGTTTATTTGCTAGAAAACTCTTGTTTTCCATTTAAAAAAAAAAGGAAAAGTGGGGGAAAAAAGGAAAAATAAAATGAGAGACAATTTTATAATGTTTTCTTATCAACTCTAAATATTTTTTTGAGAATTGAAATATATAGTATCTGTAAGTCACTTGAAAATTATAAATCATCTTAAAATATAAATTATAATTGAGCCTGGAACATTATAGAAGTCATAGATGTATAGAATGTTTCTATCTTATTTTTAAGATAAATCCATTGGTGCTTTATTTTTGGCACGTCTGCATAGTGGGAGTTAAAGTCCTATCTTAGAGACTGAGGTCTATAATTTTAGAGTATCTAAGAATAGCAGGATAAAAATTGACCAGAGGCTAGCTCCAACTGGCCCCTCCAATGAGCCTACGGGCTACTGATGGGTCATGATCACAAAGCCTTCCGAAGCGCTGCCATGTTTCCTTTAAAGATTACCTCTGCTGGAATCCTAAGAACATCTAATCACAGCAGGAGGAAAACTTTAACTCTCTGCCTTTTACTTTTCGTCAGCCTGACTCATGACCTTCTCAGTCAAATGGAGAACGAGTGATGGAGTCTGTATTTCTGATTATATATTTCAACTTTGCTAGCAGATCATAGAAAATAAGCACCTTTCTCTGAAGTTTTCTAATTCAGATCCAGAGAATACTCACTGCCGTGCCACAATCCCTGAACAGGACTCCTTCGAATCTGGCTGCCTCACGGCCTGTGTTTCTGGAGCAGCGAAGCACCCAGCAGCGCCCGGTGCTTGTCCCCTCTACCAGCCCTAATGCTGGTAATAAATTTGATCGAGCGGCAACGGCCACAGTGGAATCAAATACAGTTTTTCTTCTGCAGTGAGGACTGATTTTTAAAATCACTCTGGAAAACCCAATCATTCATAGCTCCCTTGCCCCCCCCACCCCATGATGGCAAATAAAATGCCAATGTAGGACCATCATCCTACTGAACAGAATATTGGATTTATGCACCTCAGACTCGTCAGGAAACACAGGAACCACAACAGTAGCTTATCTGTAAATATTTTATTTTATTTTTTCTTTTTTCATCTATTTGTTGACTAGGCCAAATGCAGAATACATTACAAAATCAAAAAACAAAACACAAAGTCACCTCCTTTGAATATTTATCTGCCTCTTTCCTGGCATCAGATCGTTTATTCATTTATATTTGTATTTATTATTCATCAAAGCACTTTGATATTTAAAACTTCATGTCAAGAGATGGAATGCAAATAGTTACTTCTGAAAAAGGAACCCCAGAAATTTAAACTATTTTAAATGCAAGTTAATGTTCATGGGTATATTTTATAATAACTTTTAATTCATTTAAGTGCATTTCAATAGCCATTATTAAACAGATGTTTCCAAAGCAGCTGTGCTGACAGCTAGGAGTCTGGAGCCTGGTTCGGATTCTGTGTGTGTGTCTCTTTCCCCCCCTCCCCCACACTTGCTCTGTCTCTCTCTCTCTCTCTCTCAAAAATAAATAAACATTAAAAAATAAAACTAAATAAAAGTCTTACAATAATGTTAACCCATATTTTAGAGCCATATCATCTTTTTTCAAGTTGATAGATGCTAGATTGATAGATAAGAGATACACATACATGTATGTATAGAGATACACTTTTTTCTTCAGATTACTGGATTAAATACATTTTTAGCTTTTGCTTTCTTACCGTATGCTTATTAAAATATGCAAGACATGCAAGATCAGACCTCACTGTTTATGGTCTAAAGGTAGCTTCGAAGAAGAAAATAAAAGACCAAAATGCTTATAATGTCTTTATTTAAAAAGATGCATTTTTAGTACAAATTTGGGAGAGAGGGATTTACTATATGGTTCTCCTTTGTTATAAATCTCTATTATTGGAAAGTGCTTAGTGGTGTTGTGAAACATATTGCAATTGAAATAATGAAATAGATAAAAATGAAATTGAGAAAAATAATAATGGTGAGGGTGCACTCATGTGCCTCACTGATAATCTAGACAAAGCAGGCGATCAGAGAATAATCATACAATGATTTCTTGAAACTTCAACTGCATAGGAAAATTAAGAATACAAACCTCTGTTATAAAGATCTAATTAAGGCCTTTTAAAAGAGTTGTATCTGTAGAAGGGCTGTCAACTGTGCCAGCTTCTGACAACAGTCAAATCAAGTTAATGTTAATGTTCATTAAAAATAAATTTCCTTCTCTGTTCCAAAATACCTTATGGCTCAATCTTGATGATATGTTTTAGGTCCATCGTTGTGTGCTCAGGCATTTCTTTGTTCCGAGAAGATAAAATTTCAACTGCTAAGTATATTGCATTTTTTCACAACTAATATAATATAAACGTATGCATCTTACACTTCAGATTCATTCTCACATTTTAATCTGTAAGAACAAAATGCCAACTGTAAAGACATCTAGCTATTATTTAGTAACCACCATTAATTTTATTTGGTTAGGAGACTTAGCCACATCGTCGTTATTATTTACACAGAGCAGCCAAATTTCACTCCATCTCAGTTACAAGTCTCATGACATGTTTAAATGCACTCTATACATACTAATTCGTTAAAAAAAAAAGAAATTGGTTTGTTTTCCCTTTTTTTTCAAAATAACAAATGGACATCCACATTAAGTGGACATTAGTTACATTCCACTGCAAAATGATTTTGAAAAAAACAAACTGAGCAGCTGAATCAAATAAACAGTAACAATAAAGCACCGTTGATTACTAATTTTTATTGAGTTCCTTGCCCTCTGTGCTAAAGCGATATGGTGCCGTTTCTACACCAGGACTGCATGGGTCATTGCAGCTGCTAGTGGATTTTTAAACAATTGAGCCACAGCCATTGAAAGTAGGGCTTCATCATGGAAATGCGGACACAGCCGTAACTGATACGGTCCGAATGGCGTTGCTCCACAGTGCACGCTATTAGTAGGTGTAGCTAGGATGGGCCCTGGCTGTGTTCAGCAAACTCTGACCAAAGAGAAGTCTTCGACATTTCAACAAGAAATGGAAGTGTCTTGCGTGTTTTTATCTGTACGGTGTAGAAGAGGTGTGTTGCGGTGTTCATTACCAGGTCAGCGTCTTGGGGTTGGCTAATCACGGGCCCGCATACAAACCCACGATCCCAGCTTTTGCAGATATTTGTATGGCGGGCAGCTACACAGCAGCAACTTCTGTAATCCCTTCTCCTGCAGTTAGAGCTACCAGAAAAGCTTAATAATATCCCAGAGGCAGAGATGAAACGGTATTTCCACAGCTACTGTTTGCTGTAGAGAGCTTTTGAAGTCAAGCTTAAGATGTCTTTATTTCCCTACCAGAAAGAAATTTTTTTGGCCCTCTTTTACTCTGGTGTTGTCATGATGATGGCTTTCTGCTTGAAAAATATTCCAAGCAGCTGCAGCTCTCCCATAAAGCATTAGGGAATGAGAACAGCTTTTCATCAGGGGCTGTTGGAATCTGTAACTACAGTTTGTCACTGCCGAAACCCACGGCTATGCTGGTAGTGATCTCAATTTAAAACTCGCACTTTCCTTCTTATCGGGCTTAGGGCAGCCACAACTTTCATTGTCAGCTTATCGGGAACTGCCCTCACTTTTAACTTTTGTGGTTAATTAAGTTCTAAATTGGGTGTAGTGTAGAGCTCCCAGTTCAACCTTTGTTCTGTACTATCTAGAAAACAAAAAGCATGAGTCCCAGAATGCACTGAGAGTTAAATTAATTGCAGTAGTGGCTAACAAGGTGAAATTCAGATCCGATCCGTTTAATGAAGGGGAGGGGATGCTACATGGAGATCACACAAACCCTGATCAGATCACAGGATCCCAGGGAAAAGTTGTAAGGAAATGTAGAGAGTGAAACAGCCTTTTTCTTGATTTAATTTGGCAGCACAATTGTCAAGTATAGTAGCATCCAGTGAATTTCAGAGAAGAATGTAGCAACAAATGCTAATTATAAAAAGGAGAATCAAATCAAACCAACCAAACAAAAACTGAAAAATAAAAATAACATACCAGTAACAACAATGTCAAGAGGGTTTGAGTTTCTCCAGAAAGCTGATGGTTGCAAATATCTCCATATATGAGAAAAATAAGATTTGTTAAAAAGGTTGTATTATACTGACACTATTTTACTGTAGAAATTTGACACTACTATACAAAATGTGAAAGTATTTTATTAAGAGAATACCATACTCTTGACCAGATATGTCTGTGGATTTATCAAAATTAGATCTTACAAACTTAAAATTTATAGCACTTATATTTTGAATTGCAAATACAAGTAATTTCAGCAAAAAACTTTCAATTCCTAACATATATGTATATTTTTGCTTAAACAAACAAAAAGTGACAAACATTTGAGGAATTTGTGTCTTGTTTTGTTTTTGAGTACATACGCCTCTACTACCTCTAGGTACTATAAAATAACGAGAATGATTTCATGAGTAACGGAATGCTATCAGATGAATTTTTCCACTCTATTAAAATTAGAAATTATGAAGAATTAGGAATAATTGTTACAGTAATTTGATACATAATTAATTATATAAAGTTTAGGAAGGTTTTGGCTTAACCTAACAATCTCATCAATAAATGAAAAAGATCCCCGCTAATTTTGAATTTTGAAGTGTGTTTTTCTGATACACTCCTTATTTCCAGAAAGGATTTGAGAAAGCTGGGATACCTACCTTATTGCTACTAAATAGGTATATAATTTGTTTCGCAGTTGTAGTCCAAATAGTTCGATATCAAAGTTGGGAAACATGACTAATGGGGTTAGTCCTAGGATGAGTGCTATTTAATAATTCCATCAATCATTTCAAAACATGCTCATTTGCCTAGTTAATAACATCAGACTGGAAGGGAAGGGTTATTTAGCACCTTGAAGGACAGAATTAATATATAGTGTGACCTTGAGAATTAACAAGTTTCAGAAGTTATCAGAATCAAATTATAAAATCTTACATTCTTACAAAAAATACATACTAATGTAGCTCTAAAGGCCTAAAATACCTGAATGGCAGGTTTGAAACAGATGGATTTATTAATTTTTCTAGGAAAGAATACTATCTATCCCTGTGGGGGGAAATTTTAAATGAAACACAAATGGCTCTCTTCTTGAGAGACGGGTTTACATAGTTGTTAAGAGGTATAACTAACCATGGACATCTTTTGGCCAGGGTTCAAAATCTGCCTCCATCCCTCATTGATTTGCGTGCTCATCATCAGGCTACATCCTATCTCGTGGTCTCAGTTTTCTCATCTGTTAAGTGGTAAAAAATATACTACTGTCTTCCTAGCACTCTGTGAGGATTTAACAAGAGTTTAACACAACGTCTGGAAAATAATAAGAGCTATATAACTATAAACACAAATATTTGTAATTTATCTGCGCAAAGATCACCAAACAAAAAAGCGAAAAAGAACAATTTAGGTCTATTTTCTCCACTAGTGAAGACATTCAAAGCAGGTGAGTTTAGATCTAGTTTCTGAGGATGATGAGACTCATGATTAGCATATAAAAGAGAATATTTCAGACACTTTTAACTCTCTGTTAAAGCACAATTATGTCCCTCCAGAACTTTGAAAAATAAATCTATATGGAATATTTCTCA
Organism: Crocuta crocuta; assembly: GCF_008692635.1. Classification (NCBI taxonomy): domain Eukaryota; kingdom Metazoa; phylum Chordata; class Mammalia; order Carnivora; family Hyaenidae; genus Crocuta; species Crocuta crocuta. The sequence goes on from NW_027531910.1 coordinate 4,458,928, forward strand.
TATTGTCTCTTGGCAACTGGAGAACAGCTATGACTTAAGAAATTGAAGGAGTTTCATTCAAGATGGAGAGTCAGAAAATTACAATTTGATAAATCTTGTAGAGTGATGGCCTAGTCTTCTGGGAAAAAAAATGAACTTAGTTATTCTCACATAGTAGGTGCTAAGAAAAATTGAGTGTTATTTATTCAACTGTAAACACAAATCAATAATACCTATTTCTTTTTTTTAATGTTTTACTTATTTCTGAGAGAGAGAGAGAGAGCGTGAGTAGGGGAGGGTCAGAAAGAGATGGAGACACAGCATCTGAAACAGGCTCCAGGCTCTGAGCTAGCTGTGAGCACAGAGCCTGGCATTGGGCTCGAACCCACGAACCATAAGATCATGACCTAAGCCAAAGTCAGATGCTTAACCGACTGATCCACCCAGGCTCCCCAGTGATACTTATTTTTGAAAATGCCATTTTATTTACACAAAACAAAGTGTAATATTAAAAAAATATTTATGTATTTATTTTGAGAGAGAGAGCAATAGTGAGAGCAAGAGCGAGAGAGCCAGCATGAGGACAAGCAGAGAAAGAGGAAATAGAGCAAGTCCCAAAGAGGCTCCATGCTGTCAGTACAGAGCCTGACATGGGACTTGATCTCATGAACACTGAGATCATGACCTGAGCCAAAATCAAGAGTTTTATGCTTAACCAACTGAGCCACCCAGGTGTCTCAAAGTGTGATTTTTAAAACTAAGTCATTAGGAGATACAATTTCAAGCCCTACTGGAATTAATGGATGCCATTCTTTCAGGTCAGTGATTCTCACTAGGGATGAGGAGTGAGGGTATCAGAATTAAACCCATTCATACACAGGCACCTTTGCACAAATTCTAATATCTTACCCTGGAGGAAGATGATTTCCCCTGTGTGAGAATTATCACTAGGTAGTCACCGCCACGAAGGTGAAAATATATAAGGTAATGCTGTCCATGAGAAAGTTCATGATCCTCTACTGTTATAATGTTAGACTCTATTATATATGTCTTTCTCATAATGACAATAACTAGGCTTAGATGGTGTGTTAGTCAGGATTAAATTAACCATCATAGATAATTTAATTAGTTCATGCCTCAGTTTTTTCATCTTTAATATGGGGATGTTTTAAATTATTAAACTCTAATAGGAAAGGTTAATTCAAATATGTTTAATACTTGACAAAATGTAAGAGTGCTATGTGTGAGGAAAATAATAAGAAGTCATCACTATGTGCTGAAAATAGCCAGACCCAAGTGCACAATAATTTAGACTACATAAAATACTGCCCCAGTTTGAGTTCCAGTTAATTAGGTCAAGATAATTTGGCAGACTTTCTAATATCGTTCTCTGAGCACTAAGGAGTGTGGTGATGGGCATCTCTGTAGTGCTTTGAGATAGACACTGAACAGAGCTGACTCAAGTGGTTTACTAAAATTGGTCATGTCCTACAAGCCTGCAGATATGCAGCCATCCCTCATTCATTCCCCAATGCCAGTTGTCACACGAATGTCCTCTCAGCAAAGTTCTGTGCCTAGGTGCTTAGCTTTCAAGGCATTGTACAAATACGACCTGTACCATAATAAATCCATCATTAAAGTTGTCGCCATAAGCCTCTGAAACTGACCATAACAAGATCCAGAGACTTTTCAAGGAGCTGATCTTATTCACGTTTATGTGGGGTATTATCTTCCTCCACTAGAAAACATCTCTTGTTTTCTTTAATAAACCTGTGTTTTTTCAGCTGAACATATAGGAAAATGTGTCATTTTTCATAAATGTTTCTTCTGTGTGCTTTTATTTATTTTCAGAAATACTAAGAATACAGTGTGCTTCAGAATTTAATATATAGCCTGCTGCTAAACTATTTGTGTAAAAATAAGAGCTAACACATTAAGAGGAATGATATTAAAACTAAGCCCCCTGCAAGTACCTAAGAGAAACATCAAACTCTGCAGATGTTTCTTAAAGTTAAAATGGAAAGACTTGATCAAATTGAAGGAGGCATTTCTTTAAATTTGACCAAGAACTTCTTTCAATAGATATAGGAAAGGAATTTTGTCATGAGGTTATAGATTTAACTTGTCGATTTTGGTTGACCACTTGAGTGCCTGAAAATACTCAATAGGAACCTGGTGGCATTCCACTGATTTCATGCGCAGCACATTATTTTTCTACTCACCCTCACTTATGCCTCAAGCCTCCTTCCTAATAAGTGCATTCTGGCATATGGAGAGAAGACTGATGGATTTAATTTCAAAAAATCAAGTTTAAATTTGTGATCCCCACAATCAAGGAAATTAAACAAACTCTTGTGTTTGTTAAAATGTAGAAAAAAAACCCTCTAGATTTGTATCAAAGAACTCCTACTTTGACAATTCAGTTTTATATAATTTGCTGGCATGATTTCGGTCTCTCAAATCTACCCGTTTCTACATATGTGGTTATTGTTGATCTAATTCCATTCACAAGATTATCCACTTCCAAAATCAACAGATACTTTTTGAGAACCTATCAGGCATCAGGTTATGGATCAGATGCTGGAGGTAACATTGTACAACAGACAGTGATTCCTACTTTCAAACTGACTACAAGTTAACTAGAGACACAAACAGAATGACAGCGCAGTGTATCGTCAGTCATGTTTCATGGCAGTCCAAAGAATGGACACCTCAACCAATCTTATGTTTCAGAAATTGATGGTTTCCCAATAGATAGGCCAAGCCTATAAGTCAGCACTAGCCATAGACACCAGAAACAAAAGAAAATGAAACAACACACAAGTGGAAACCTTGACTGAATTTGATGGTGTTTGGTTAGTCAGTAGAAGGGGAATATACAAGATATATATTGGATTTCCTTATACTTATTTCCTGTCTTGTACATATTTTATTTTAATTGTACATAGACTGACATCTAAGCCGTGACCTGGGAAACATGAAGAGTTCAGGAATAAAGAGAGGGAGGAAGACAAAGGGGAGTTTGACTATCAGTGGCAATATAGAATAGCTCTTGCAAATGCTTAACATGAAAGAACATGTCCTGATCTAGAAATTGATAATAATCTCTTTAGTAGAGCGAAGGTTCCTTTGTGGCACTGGGGTGACTCAGTCAGCTAAGTGACTGACTCTTGATTTCGACTCAGGTCATGATCTTTAGGTTCATGAGTTCAAGCCCCACATTGGTCTTTGACTGACAGTGTGGAGCCTGCTTCTGATTCTCTCTTTCTTCCTCTATTTCTCCTTCTCTCTCTGCCCCTCACATTCTCTCTCTCTCTCTCTCTTTCTCTCTTTTCTCTCTATCTTTCAAAATAAGTAAGATAAACATTAAAAAAAAATTTAAAAAAGAACAGGGGTTCCTTTAATGCAGAAATCTTGCCTTAAGTATGTTTGTTAATACCAACACCTAGATAGTAGTTATCAAATATCAATATCATAAAGTTATCTAGGAACATTTTTGAAATACACACAGCTTTTCAGAAGGTCAGAAATAGGCCCAAGATTGTACATTCCTGCCTAGCTCCCAGGTGATTTTGATTTTGCTGATCTGGGAACTACATTTAGAGTTTCAAGGAACTCTCCTAATATAGGAGAACTTATAAACTGCTCTGGAAGACAGACTTACATATAATAATTTAAACAAAATGAAACTTTTCATAAAGATGTATACCATATAGTATGGAAACACAGATGAAGTCAGGAAGCTACTTATTCCACACATAAGTTTATGGAAGATTTCCTAGAAGTGACATTTGAGAAGAATCTAGATTTTGACTGGAATTTTAATAGGTGGGCCAAGATTTTTAAAAATTTTTTTTACTTTTACAAAATTAGAGAGACATAAAAGTTAACAGCTTTTCTGTGGATCATTAGTTTTGAGTTGCTTAGAGTGAATGCAAAGAAGTGACAATTTAAAAAGTAGATTAGCATCTAAATTCCAAACTTTCCTAAGTTCACAAATGTAAATTGCACAGAGAGTTGATGTAGAAAACAGTAAGTACAGTCTGACAAATTCTTAGTCAGTGTAAATTGTTAAGTTATCTCTTGGTTTTTAATCAGTTCTATACACAGCCTTTTGTTCACTGAACTGGGGCTATTAAACTTTTTTTTTTGTTTTCAGAAATTCTCATGCCATTGTATAATTTTGTATGATGGTTACTTTTATCTGTCAATTTTGTCAAACCAGTGTACCCAGATATTTGATCAGACACAAGTCTGACTGTTGCTGTGAAAGATGTTTACTAGATGAGGTCAACATTTATATTAGTAGACTTTGAATAAATTTCACTCTCCATAATGGGCCTCATCCATCAGTTGAAGGTATTGAAGAAAAACTGAGGTCTCCCAAGGAAGAGAGAATTTTGCCTCCAGACTCTCTTCAAATTTTTTTAATGTTTTATTTATTTCTGAGAGAGAGAGAGGTAACATGAGCAGGGGAGGGTCAGAGAGAGGGATACACAGAATCTGAAGCAGGCTCCAGGCTCTGAGCTGTCAGCACAGAGCCCGACACGGGGCTCAAACCCACAAACTGTGAGATCATGACCTGAGCAGAAGTCGATGCTTAACCGACTGAGCCACTCAGGCCCCCCACATCCAGATGATTTTCAAGCTTGAACTGTACATCAGCTCTTCAACATCGCGTCTCCAGTTTGCCCTATCATATAAGCCAGTTTCTTATAGTCGCTTACTACACACATACACGCAATTCTTATTGGTTCTGTTTCTCTGGAAAACTCTACCACTATATTTTACTTCTACTAATTCTGAAAACTATTATATGAATGGTATTGTCAGCATTTCAGAAAACTACAACACTTCAAGATAGTTTTTGATCATCTCTTAGGTAATGGTTTCAGATCATTAGTCCCTGAGAGGTATTTGGGAAAAGAGAAACTATCCTTGACATGAGATGTCATAGTTAATGAATTAAAATAGCTACATATTGGAAAATATTTTATATGTATGAATAAATGAATGGAATACATTGCCTTAGTCCAGTTTATTTCAAAACATATCTGGTGAGAATCAGCTCTATGTTAGCCTTTATGCTGAGAGCTAAGGGTAAGGAAATGAAGAAGACAAAAATTTCTACTTTAAAGGGGAGGTGATGTTCAACACTATGTGGTAAGTGCAAAGATAGGTGAATCTGGTATATGAGGCCATAGTAGGTATCTACAAGGATGAATAAATAAACATTACTCTACAAATAGCATGGTATAGGGCATAAGGTTTGGGTGGTGTAGAGTGTCCTAGACTATGTTGGGAAAATAAACCATTAATCATTAAGGAAAACTGCTTAAATTAAATGTCCCTAAATATGGGGTGCCTGGACGGCTCAGTTGGTTAGTGACTAACTCTGTATTTCAGCTCAGCTCATGATCTCACGGTTCATGAGATCAAGCCCCTTGTCGGACTCTGTGCTGACAGTGTGGAACCTGTTTGGGATTCTCTCTCTCCCTGTCTCGCTGTGTCTCCCCTACTCTCTCTCTCACAACTTAAAAAAATAAAAATAAACGGTGCTAAATATTTGGTTATGGCAGGGAAAGAACTTGAACAAATGGAAGATCTTTCTTTTACAGAACCTTTTGTCAGCCTGGCTTGTTTTTGATAGTTTATTAAGTGATAAGTTGAGAGGTGGTAGGTAGTCCTGGAAGAAGCAATACAAAGAGGGAGCAGAGCTGTTCCTACCTCTTCTGTGATACATTTCCCTGCAGTTCTGACAGACCTGGCTAGGTCTGGACATTCCATGTTACATGTATGTCAGCCAGTCTTGCTGTTAGCAACTCACAAAAGCCTCTGTCTCTTCACTTTACCAGTGCCTTCAAACTGAGACAGCAGAGATTTGCCGCCACTGACTTATTAGCCTACTCTCTGCAAATGTCTGAACTATTTCTTAGGTCACCAGTTTAGACTGGAAATTTGGTTTTAGGATATTTTCAATGGCTCTAGACAACCAATCGACTGCAGTTCTATGAATTTGGATTAATGTGCATTTTTAGGTCTTTCTCTTAGGACGGAAAAGAGTAGTAACTAACTACATATGAAAATTCAACTCCTGGGCTAGCAGGGTGGAATTTCCATGTTTTCTTTAATGGAAAACCAACTAGCCATAATTTTTTGGAAATGATTTAATAATCTGGCTGACATGCAATAAGGTTTAGGGAAATGTAAACATGATGTTGATGTTTATGATGAGTGTTGGATGAGGAAGACAGCTGCAGCTGAAAGACAAAATTATTTCTCTGTCCTATTGCTTTTAGTGGACTTTTGTGTTTTATGTCATTTCCCCCATTTCTCAGATAAGGCATGTGAAATGAAGGGGAGCCAAATGAAAGTGTGCCAATTTTCTGGGTCAACTAAAATGTTAGATAGTTGTCAGAAAATAATGCAAGGAGTGCGTTTGCTGATGTGTACTTGTAGGAAGATGACTTTTTTATGGTGCGTTTCATTTGCTTATACTGATCCCCATGGCATATATGGTATTCGTGGACAAAGGCACATGGATGGTTTTCCAGAAGGAAACATAACTCCTTCAGTGAAGTGAAGAAGAAAGGGGGAGGCAGGGGGAGGGAGAGAGGGGGAGAGAGAACGAAAAAAAAGAGAGAGACACCCACTAAGAGAATGGGATATTTTTGCCGTTCTTGCATATTATAGTTCCTTGATCTTAAAGCAGAGAGCGGAAGGCTATTAAAGCTCTTTATTCAAGCCAAGCACTTTAGTATTTGTGGGGAAAATGAAGGGAAGTTCCCCACCCAGGGAAATGTCTAATTTTCAAATTTGGAATATATTTTGCTGGGTTTTCCAGAAGAGCACTGTGCATATGCCGCTGAGCATTCATTAGATTGCTGGCAGCTACAGCACTTATTTTAGCAGACGATACAACAACTTCACTAAATGTAGTGTTTCTTGCAACTGTATGAATGTGACTTTGAGTTTCATTGGGGAAAAAAATATCCTACAGTGCAGCTTTCGATAAATTCATCCTCCTTGTTACCACTTAAAAATTCTCACTAATTGAGATGTTACATATCATTTTGAGTGGTGTTAACTTAATTATTTCTTATCTGTGGAGGATTTAAACATGCTGGTGTAGCTGGCATTAATTATTAAATAAAGGAGAAAATGATCTGTAGAGCAGGGATGTACAGTGGATGAGGCCATTTTTTTTTTAAACTTGCCCTTAACTTCATCTCTCCTTTTTTTCAAACTTCAAAGAAGGTCCATGGTACCTGTAAATTAATTTTAGATAAAATAGGGAAATTTTAAGTACAGGAGCTGAAAACTTAATAGTCTGTTTTATTAATGAAGGGTTTGCTTATCAGTGCTTTTAATTTCTTGAAATGCTTCCTTTCCAAGCGAGTCAGGAAATATTGAAATGTCAGACTCCCTTGGGAGCCACCAAAGTATTCATGAGTGCCTCAGAGTATCTTATCTATGTACCAGAAGAAAAAAAAAGTGCCTAGATATAGATCAAGGAAAATGTAATTTTTTCTACATGAAATGCCTTCCAAATGAAGATGTGTTATTTTCTGATGTAATTGAGATTTAGTTCTCAAAAACTGGTAGTGAAAAGTTCACCCGTTCATCAAAACTCAACGTGATTAAAGTGAATGGTTACAGTTAAATACTATGGAAATAATGTTTTCTTTTTTAATTAAAGCAGTTTTAATGTTTCTTTATTTTTGAGAGGAGGGAGGGTCAGAGGAGAGAGGGAGACACAAAATCAGCAGTCTCCAGGCTCTGAGCTGTCAGCACAGAACCTGATGTGGGGCTTGAACTCACAAACTGCAAGATCATGACATGAGCCAAAGTCAGACACTTAACTGACTGAGCCACCCAGGCTCCCCGTTCCTTTTTAATTTTAAAGACCAAAATCAAATGCTTATGCAATGCAGGAAGAAAGATGACCCACAGCACACAAAGGAATTTGATCTGCCTTGCTCTCTAATCGTGAACTACCTGAAGTTTCTTTTCACATTTGGCCTCTCCCTTTCCTTTACATTAATTTGGCTGCCACATCTATTTAAATCATCCTACCTAAAATATTTCATTGGCTTCTAATATTCTCTCAGCAGAAAGATAGATCTTTTGCACTCAGGCAGTTCTTCTATTTTTGGCTAAATGCTTATAACCATCCTCATCTTCAGTACAGGTCTCTCCTCTCTTCCCTTCATAAAACGTATGCTTCCTAAAATCCAGGTTTATTTTTTTGTGTAAATTCTATTTTGAGACATGATTTATTAGGGGCAAACTGATAGCTTGCGCTTTAAATACGAAGCAACCAGGCAGAAACTCACTGAGGCACAGATAAGAGAAATTGACTGGGAAAGTCTTAAACAGCAAAGTAAATCTGGGTAAGATATTAACACATAATTTCTATCAAAAGTATTTCATGATGTTTTCCAAGATGCTTAAATGTCAGGACTATTAAAGACATATTTATTTATAACTCTCAAACAGTTTTTAGGGTTGATCTCAAGGAACAAATAACAATGAACATACCCCATTTGTAAGAGAGAATTTTGATTTTATCAGTTCTATAAGTCAAGATTCTCCTTTCTCAAATATTATTTAGGTGAAGGACACTCTACAAAAATCAATTGGAACGATTTGCCATTTTACAACCTTAAAATACAATTGGTATGACTACATTTTAATTGTCTTGATACTTTTAGTGTTTGTTATGAAGTAAGTATATCAAAATAGTTTGGGAGGTGCATGTGAAATGCAAATAGATGAATTTTTCTGCCCTGGAAAGAGCTTAAAATGTATGTTATGTAAGCTGAAACTGATATACAACAGAATATACGGTAAAGCATATCAAAGAGCTGATTCGAATTATTTTGGCAGAAGACGATCCTCCATATAAGCCCACAAGTAATTGTTTATAATGTGCAGAGACGGGAATAAAAGGGGGGGAGGGACATGGCCTTACATCAAATAGCTGAGTTTACATCTGTAGGCCTTCTTTTGGTACTAATAACCAGCTCTTCCTACCCAAATAATTACAGTGCCTTTAGAATACTTTTTAATGAATTTAAAGGAAACCACTCATAGGGAGAATTTTTGATTCTTTGATCTTGTTTGGGTTATTATAGTCTCCTTTAATCTTCAGGCTTTTTTTTTTTTTTCAATTGCACATTATTGAGAGAAGTAAAATAATTCAGCATTTCAGTAATTGTAAGGAAATGTGGAGCCATCTCTTTGTGTGGGTTCTCATACGTTGCTAGCAGGATTGCCAATCAGTAACTTTCCAAGGGACAACTTGGTAATGACTCACAAAAGAGTTAAAATTCAAACTCTTTAATTTAAATTCACATCAAGTGATTGATGGTAAGAAAAGAATTAAAGAATATGCTCACAGAAATATATATGCAGCTTTTAAAATATTGTTCAGTTACAATGCAGGAAGCAATTTGGAAACACCAAATACCTCCCTAGAAAATCGCCTTATGGCAGTGGAATTCCCAAATATTGGAATATTTTGCATCAATTAAAATGATGTTAGAGAACTATATAATGCAATAAGAGAATAAATGGAATACTATTGACTTAGAAAAGGGTGTTGCTTTGATCCTATTTTGTTTGCCGTAATATCATTTTATTTAAAAAACATATCCCATGTATTTTTAGATGAAATAATCTTAAAATATATATTCTAAAATATTTAAATGTGAAAAGATTCAAGTATTTGCAAGTGTAAAACTAAAATAATAGACAACATGACATATTATTGTTTTTTCAATCCAAAAAATATGTATAGTCAACCTTTAAAAAGTTTCACCTTTACTCTCTCACTTAAAATCTTGCTCTCCATGGGAAGACCAAGCTTTAGAAGCAAGAGCCCTGGTCAATGGTTCTCCGATGTTCCCGGGACACATTCCTATGCTGATGCGCATGGACCATTCCACTGCCCTCTTCCTCTGCCCCTTCCACTTCCCCTCTGCTCCTTCCCCTTATTCATGATTTATTCTCACACGCTCTGTCCTCTTCCTTCCACCTACTCCACTCCTCTTTCTGCTTTTTCCTTTTTCTTCCCTTGCCTCCACTTTCTTTAGCTAGCTTCCCCCCATAGCAAGCTTTACTCTTTTTTTCCTCACTTCTGTTGACCACTGTTTACATCTGGAGATTCTGAGGCCTGAGTATAGATATAGTTTACCTAAAACATGTCCTCTATTCTGCTTTGTTGCCTTTCTAATAATAACCATAATGGGATTTTAAGAATAAAACACCCTCTGATTTAGAATCAAATAGATAACATCTCAGAGCTGAAGCCAGGAAGACTCTTAAGAGCGTCAGAATATCATGAGACTACAATAGCGAATGACCATAACCTAAACACATACTTACAAAGACTTGTGCTATAATTCTTCTTTATGCTACCTCAGCTGAGTCATTTACTAATTAATTACATATTATACAGTATAGTAATAAAGATGCTGACCTCATATTTTAAAATGTGGCCTTTTATAAGAGAATGCAGGTTAAAGGCAGTTTTTAAAATGGCAAAAATATCCTATATATTACGAAAAAATGTGCTTCAAAACTATGCGAACAACTAAAAGTTTAGATATTCATTTTAACATCACAACACTTCATTTAACAATTTCTTCACATGTGCAAATCTTAGTAAAACTCTGGTGTGGGACTGCATTTTCTTCTTTATGGCCCCCACCTCAGACCCCTATTCCTATTCAAGAACTTCTTTGAATGTCAACAATACCCAAGGTAATCACAAGGCACTTCTGAGTGAGTCCCTCAATGAAAATCCTGCCTGACAGAAGTTGTATCATCTTCCAAAGGCCTACAAGGTAAGGTATGTAAGTAAGGCATTGCAAGCCAATGACACTTCCAGATTGTATGAAAATGGTAACAGTCAAAGCATGTGAGCTTGTTTGCTGAGAACCTGTAGACATTTGCTCGTGGTGAGAATAGCTGTCACTGACTTACCTAGCTGGGCATAGGACAGAAGATGAATTATAATTCATGTTATAGCAGAAAGAGTTATCATGCTTTTACAAGAAGTTTCCCAGAAAATGCAGCAAGAGTACTGATCCTTTAGGGCAAGGACCACCCCTGACATTTAGAAGACTATCTGACCTTGGCAGGCCATATTACCTGAATTTATTTCCTAACTACTTCACATAAACGGGTATTTGGACCAGGTTCTATCTCTGATCTCCAATATATCTCTTTGTCTATAATCTCGTGTACTTTGGTGAAAGCTGTCTCCTTTTCTCCCTGTGTGTGCTCACATACATTTTACCTCTGAAATTATTGAGAATGCTGGGGGAAAATGCTGCACGTGCAACCCATTCGTTGGACAATCTAAACTTGACATGATTTTACTTTTTCTTTAATTCTTCAGTCTCTTCTAAGTATAATTCTGTGCAGAATGAAAATGTACTTACATATCCAATTGATGGTTCATTTCCTCCCTTCCCTTGAGGCCTGCTGAGTCGTGGCTAGAGGGGTTTGGACCTGCCCTTTCACTTTTCTGCTTCTTTTTGAGCATGCTTTTTCTTCCCTTCACTGGAGTGCGGAGTCAGGAGTTGAAAAAGAAAAAGTGTCCAGCTTGTGTAGTTGTTTCTTGGTCATCACTGTTTTTCCATTTAAGACTGACATCCCAATACCCTCCATACAGCAAGTATTTCAGTGCTAGCTCTCAGGCAGGCTCCTGTGTGAGTCATTCTGGGACACCTAAGGACCCCTTTCTGCTTATGCCGGTGAAGAGGCAGATCTACTGTGGCTTACGTTTTTTCCATAGCCCTTCAACTCCTGCTTTGTTTGGTATATGCATTGAGACTACTGCCTTCACCAGCCACAGCCCAAAGAATCATCACCCCATGTGGCATATGAGTTATCCTCAAAAAAGCCTAGGCATTCCTGAATGTGCAAAGTGTGACAGGGGCACCTATGTCTGTATATTTACTTTGAGCATTTCGTGAGATATTGTAATTTATGCATGCTTATGACTGTGAATTATATTACCTAGTTTCACCTACCTTAATTCTCATAAAATAGGCAAATATTTTAGAAAATTTCCTTAAAAAGAAACCACAGAAATTAATAATGCATGTATAAGCAAACAACTGCCAAGCTGACACATCTTCCCATCCTAACATGAGCCCATTGTCAACCAGTTTTGAAACAAAACAATTGGTATTAGACAGATCTGGCAAATATCTGTCCAAAATTGTTGCAACTGTCAGAAAGACACTTAGAAATTTGTATCTATATTCACTGTTCTTTTTGGTGAAAGTTACCTTAGGTTTGGGTGTATCTTGAATGATTAGATAGTGATTCTATGAAGGCATAGCAACTAGGAAGACTATTTATTTGTTTACAATTTTTTTAAACATTTATTTATTTTTGAGAGACAGAGAGAGCATGAGCAGGGGAGCAGGAGCGGCAGAGAGAGGGGGAGACACAGAATCAGAAGCAGGCTCCAGGCTCCAAGCTGTTAGCACAGAGCCCGACGTGAGGCTTAAACCCACGACGAACAGTGAGATCATGACCTGAGCTGAAGTCAGATGCTCAATCGACTGAGCCACACAGGAGACTCACTAGGAAAATACTTTAGAACCAAGTGTCCAGAAGAAAAAGAACAAAACGGTGTTTTAAAAAAGAAGAGAACATATAAGATTCAAATGAGCATTTTACACAATTTTACTAAGTTAATAAACATAAAATATTCCTTATTTATAGTGAAATATAAGAAGGAGCAGAGAAGGAGGCAGCAGGAATGGGGGGGAAGAGGAGGAGGAGGAGCAGAACCTATCACCAAATAACCTTTGCTTTCTTGCCCCAATCCAGTATGGTGGAAGATTAACAAAATCTCTTATTTTGTGGTTCAACAAGTATTTTCAGAAGACATCGATAAAGATAGACAAAATAGAGATTTGAACGCACAAATATAAAGATAGATTACAAGAGAGGAAAGACTATGGATGAGCAAGATGAATACAAGTGAAAGTGTTGCCACAGAGTTCAAATTAATATACAGATATTTCCAGCAAGACCCAATTTATGAGGTTTGTTAGATTACAATAAACAATTATGAGCTGATTTTCTGGTATCAGTGCTGAGAGACACAAAAGGGGTGAAGATAGTCAAAAACTGCTTTCATTACAGCAAAAAAAAAAAAGAAATTTCAAAATTTTGTATTAATATTTGTGACATGGCTGCTTCAACTCAAACAATAATTTCTCATAAATTCACAGACACAGCACCAACATGAAATCTATTGACATCATCATTTATAGTTAAATTGTTACAATGGGGAAAGCCAACAGAAATGGAGTTAAGTTTTCATAAAAACAAACAAGACAAAACACAAAAACAAAAAGTCAAACCTATTTATGATATAGTTTTTGAAGTTTTTAAAACAATATTTTGTAATTGATCAGAAGTGATAAAAAGTCTGAGTGGCTCAGTCTGTTGAGGGTCTGACTCTTGATTTTGGCTCAGGGCATGATCTCATGGTCAAGAGATCAAGCCCCATGTCAGACTAGGCTCTGGGAATGGAGCCTGCTTAAGATTCCCTCTTCCTTCTCCCTCTACCCCTCCCCAGCACACACACACACTCTAAATAAATAAATAAACAATAAATTAGTAAATAAATAAAAAAAGTAAAACAGTGAAAAAAAGAAATCTTTTACATCATGCAGGAGTTTTCATCTGGAAAGATACTTGGAACAGTATTTTTATTTATTTTAATTGAATTGAATTTAGTTTTTTTACTGTTTTACTTATTTTTGAGAAAGAGATACAGACAGTGTGAGCAGGGGAGAGTCAGAGAGAGAGGGAGTCACAGAATCCGAAGACAGGCTTCAGGCACTGAGCTGTCAGTACAAAGCCCGACGTGTGGCTCAAACCAAAAAACCGTGGGATCATGACCTGAGCTGAAGTCCGACGCTTAACCAACTGAGCCACCCAGGCGCCCCAGAAGAGTATTTTTTATTAAAATAATTATTTTTCTTTGTTAGGAAAAGAAAAGTGTTTCAAATTTCCAAATGTGTATGTGTATGTGTGATAAGTGAGTCAATAGCATACTGTCTACCAGATGACACTCCACATCTCCCCACAAAAGGAAAGGTAAATAAATAAATAAATAAAGTCATGGTTGTAGGCAAAGTTAATAGTTTAGCATAAAAATGAGAAAGTAACTACTTTTAGTAGAAAATAAAGAGGAGAAGAATGAGTCACTAGAGAAAGCATTTTTGAAAGTAGATGTTTAAAGATGTATCTATAGGGGCACCTGGGTGGCTTAGTCGGTTAAGCGTCCGACTTTCGCTTAGGTCATGATCTCGCGGTTCCTGGGTTCGAGCCCCGCGTCGGGCTCTGTGCTGACTGCCAGCTCAGAGCCTGGAGCCTGTTTCAGAGTCTGTCACTCCCTCTCTATCTGACCCTCCCCTGCTCACGCTGTCTCTCTCTCTCTCCTAGAAAAAAATAAAACATTAAAAAAAATAAAGATGTATCTATAATTAAGTGATTTTTTTTTACCAAAAATGAAATAACTGTGTCACCTATAAAAATTTTTATGCATATATTTAAAATTCAAGATAGGATTTTGTGCTCTATTTTAAATGTTCAAAATGAAGAACTGTGGTAGGGTTTGGACCCACTTGCTAAAAATATTGACACGAAATTACTTCTAATTAGTTTTCAAGAATAATTACATGGATATTTCCTAACCAAATTTCAAAAAAAAAAAAAAAAAGACCTCTGTGCTTTGTATGATAGGTAGTTGGAACTAACCATTGAATAATTGAATTCAGGTGGGATAGCCAACAATGTACTTCTTTGATTTGGATCCACATAATCTAGTAATATACTCCCCCCCCCCACATGACAGCCATTAAAACAGGACTTTGAATAAATAGAACTTAGAACTATACATTACAGAGCTATATCAGAAAATGTTAAAATGAGATCTTCAAAAATAATAAAATATATTCAATGACATTATGCTCATTACATGTATTTTGGGATGGATAAGTGTGGTTTTGTACTATTGATAAATAAATGGAAGCAAAATACTCTTGAAAAAAGTGTTATTACTTCTAATTGTCTTATTTTTTAAATCTTTTTCAAAAAATTGTATGATTACAACTTGCACATAGTTATATCAGTTTCAGTTGCCTGAAAGAAATAGACATAACAATGAATTAAGAAATGATATGTGCATTAATTATACAAGAAGTCTGGAGCTAAGCAGCACTACAGTTAGTTCAGCGGCTCAGTCATTTCTTCACTATTCCACCATTCCCCCATTCTCACAATTTTCATCAGTGCAACTTCCATGGTGTCTGCAGGGATCTTTAGGTATCCTGTCCGTAAGCAATTGCCTCCAGACTAACTTAAAGATGTTCAACTCAAAAGGATGGCTCTCCTATGTAACAAGGCTTTTTTTTGAAAGACAAAAATCTTCCCTAGAAATCCATAACAGACATCCTCTGTGTTTCATTGGCCCTGACTAATTCCCATGATTACTTTCAGATCAAACCACTAGGGATCAGCTGACTCTCAAAGATTCATTCTCAAGGACTAAGCATATCGCTATCCAGTAAAAGAGGTGTTCTGATAACAAAAAAGAAAAGTGCACCCATACTAGAGAATATTTCAGGTATATGATTTATAATAAATTAAATATGCCTATATTGGCAATATGTGTTCCTTTTTATTTTATTTATTTTTCTAATAATGGTGTGGTATCAAAAAAGTTTTACAGTCATGTATATGATTACTCCCAGTGGCATTTGCAAAAAAATGATTCAATCTTAAAGTTTCCAAATAATCATTTTAGAAAGAGAATTAAAAATAAATTACCAATAAGTGAACAAAAGTTCTGTCTAAAGGGATTAAAATGGGACATGTCTTGAGTATTGCAGTCTTTGTTTCCCTTTTTAATGTAACATTTTAAAAAAAGAAAACTACAAAGAATTCTAAACAGCTCAGACTAATTGGACTTATAACTATCAAAAAATATCAGGAAAATATCTATGATAGCTATCACTTCAGAATAGACTGAAACACCTTAAATAACAATTTTACCAGGATAAAGTGTAAATTATAGACTGTAGCAGTCCAGGAAGAACACTGGATTTCTCTTTACCTCCAATCTTTTTTATTTTATTTACTTCCAATCTTGATGTAAGATATTTTTTAAGGTGGATTGTTCATCCATTAATTGTTTAACATTGAAAGTTATAGTCATCAAATGTAAATTAATTTCAAGTGAACATCAAATTAGAGCCATGTAGTAAATCTATTAACCACATTTATGTGCAGTGATTTGCAAAAGATGGCTATCGTTCTTAAGAATCCAGCGAATCCAGCAAGGGTAATAAGACTAACACCAGCTGAAAAGATATAACGAAGAGCATATAATGGCAAAATATACAAAGCAAATGCCAAGCTATCCAGCTCTGAAGAACTAAGTACATAAATACTTAGAGGTAGCTGAGGCAAACTGAAGTCAATTGGAAGCAGTCTGTAAAGGATTTATAAGTGATGTCAATATTTTACTCATTCATTGAACAGGGCAGCTGACTTGTGGCTGAGAAACAAGTGGTTGGATATCCATCTCAGTTGGCCTGGAAGAGTCCCAGTTATTATTGACTATCTAGGCATCCTGATTTAGATGTGTCTTACATTTTTCATTTTTAAGTGACTATTATTAACTAAACCCCTCTCTACAATAAGATAAGATGGCTTGGGTAGACTTCTGCTTTGTATTTCCAGATTCTGCATTAGCTCCGTCTGGTAGTGGAGAAGAACATAGACAGTGGGCATAGTTTTTATTCACATGTGTAGATAAATATAAGCAGCCGGTGATAACCCACCACTATTTCTTTCAAACTTGCAGACGCAGAGTAGCCATCCTCTTCCTCTCAAGACGAGAACATAGGGGGCACTTGCTGACAAACCGAGGGTGTTGAGATAAGGTGGCTGTGCTGGGTGCTGGGTGCTGGGTGCAAGGAGGTGAAGGTGGCTGTGGACACTACTACCCTTGCCGGCCACTAGGCGTGCCACTTAGTTTTGCTGTGTTCACTGCCTGAGAAATACCTGGTGGCCACCAGGCCACCAGCTTGCATGGGCTGTGGAGAACATGGACAAATATAAGTTAGATATATTTGAGGTATGTACAGAAAATAGAAGTCATTCAGTCCAGAGACGGGTATGGAGGCTTTTGCTGGAGTGTTTTTATATTCTCACATACAATTAGAGTTACCTAATTATTTTATTTTTGAGAATCATTTAAAAAAAATTTTTAAAGTGTATTTATTTTTGAGACACAGAGGCAGACAGAGCGTGAGCAAGGGAGGGGCAGGGAGAGATGGAGACATAGAATCTGAAGCAGGCTCCAGGCTCTAAGCTGTCAGCACAGAGCCCGACGCAGGGCTTGAACCCAGGAAACATGAGATCATGACCTGAGCCAAAGTCAGTTTCTTAACCGACTGAGCCACCCAGACGCCCACTAATTATTTTATTTTTGAAAAGCCATTTTTAAATTTTCTAATGAAAGTATGTAGCAACAATAAACTCATCTATGACCATTGTACTTTTTCTTATGCCTCAATTTTTTCACTTTTGATTTTTAAGTTTTTATAATTTTTTCTTGTTTTAACTTCTTACTTGTGTTTTTCTTTCAGGGAGTTTTTTTCTTTTTTGCTTGTTTTATTTTCCTTCCTTTTATAATACTTTTTCTTTTTTCTTTTGCTTTGTTTCTTTTTCTTTTTTATAAATAAGTTCCACATGAACAAGGCCCGCAAATCCATTCTTGTCAGAGCTGAACAACTGAGGGAAGCAGAGATCCAGTCTTGAACAAGCCCAGTATAGCAGGGTGTACCTGGTTTTATAGGAGGTGTCACCAATGACTATACAAATATATGTTAGATATATTTGTAAAGGAATTTGTATATATTTGTAAAGAACCAGGATGTTCTTTACAATGTATTGGAAATGATCATTCCCTCTATAAGCCATTCTATCTTAGTGAATGCCAGAACCACCTGAAAATCATGTGGTTTCCTAGTATACATGTACAAGTAGCATGCGTATGTAACTTCCACAAACTTCTATTGACATTTACCATCTCCAACAGGCCTACGATGTGCTCATTGATCAGATAAGAAGACCTAAACTGCTGGAAGATGATTAGCCTTAACTTCAAATACAAGTAATAATTTTAAGAAGACTCTATTTGAAAACAGCAGACCATAAGCAGCTACATAAGGTTGTGCTTGTATATAATTCTCAAAAAGATAGTATTTGGGGAAGAAATAACTGTAACTCATTATTAATTTCTCTTCTCTTTAATTCTAAGGATTCTCTGCATTTAAATAGTGAAGCTAGAGCTGTGTTGGCTCCATTGGCAGAACTTTTCATCAGTTAAATGGTGCAAGTTTGATAGTCAGCATCACCAGATACTTCAAATAGAATATTGGTTAATCACAATAATGGTATATTGTCATTGTTTGTTGTTTTATATAATTTATGGAATAACAGTTGAGCTTTTAGAAATTTTCTTTGAAATACCAGATAGTGCTGTGAATTCATAAATTCAGATAAAGTTCAACATTTAGAATAAAATTATTTTTTGTATGGTGAAAATACAAAGTTTTACATTACGAAACTGTAAAGCAGAAATATGATGTGATTAGTCACAGGGCACAAATAATTCATAAGTGTATTTAAATAAGCTATACTTATTCTAGCAACTGAAATAGAAGCCATAGTTGCCAAATATAATGTTAACATATATAGTCAGATTAACTACATTTTTTTGTTTGTGGTATTGAACAAAAAATAATACTTCATCATGGTAGTATGGAATACATCCTTTGTTGTTCATTAATCTGATTTTAGATATATTTGAGTCTATAAAGAATCATGTCATAAATCAATCTGTCTCTTATATTTGTATTAAATTATTTTATAATATTTTTGGTTGCATAAGAAATTAGAAATGTTCAAAGTACTAAAAGAATGAAATACCCTACATGTTCAGGTTTTGAAGATTTTAGCAAATCCTAGTTATTGAAAATATAGCATGCAAACAGGAAGAAGCTAAATTTATTCATACAAAACACAGGAAAAATTAAAGAAGTGTTGAGAACTCAGTATGCATAGTTTATTTTGGCATTGTATTCTTGTGCTTTGAAATATTTGTATTTGTGGGAAGAATATTTTGATAAGGTTTCTGTTTACATTGAATGAACATATTCTACTTGGATATGGAGTGAAAATGAAAAGGTCTAAGTCTTTACAATATTTAAATTTGGTGAAATAGTCAAAAGAATCAAAAATAGATACAACTTTTTTTGACAAGTTTTGTCTTACAAAAATAACTCAAATAAAGAGACTGCAAGATAGCAATGAGTGGGTCTTTAAAATAGATTGATATATGTACACATTTCAATCAAAATATAGAATTGAGAATATCCTTCATTTAGCATAATTTGTTTTCAGGAAATAAATGGAAGGAATTAATGACTTCAAATGCATTAAATATAAAATGCAACTTTAAGAAGGTCCCAGAACATTTTATTTAAAAAATAGCATCACACACACACACACACACACACACATGCACACACACATATTAAAGTTTGTTTATTTATGTTGAGAGAGAGAGACAGCAGAGGAGGGGCAGAGAGAGAAGAAGAGAAAGAGAGGATCCCAAGCAAGCTCCACACTGTCAGTGTAGAGCTTGATGTAGGAATTTGAACCCAGGAACCATGAGATCATGATCTGAGCTGAAATCAAGAGTCAGATGTTTAACCATCTGAGCCACCCAGGTGTCCCTACCTGACATATATTTTGAACAGAATATTTTATCAGAAAAATACCAATGACATAATATTAGGAACAAGTGCAGTTAAAAAAAAATCAGTTAATCACCTATTTATCTGTTATCTACCTATATTGAGAATAATTTTTCAGCTCATGTTATATATGATATTCAGATAATCTGTATAAATAAGCTTTTCATTTTATTTAGGTCTTCTGTTTATGTTGAGTGAATTTATAATTCTCTACCTTCTTTTAATTATTTTAGAAAAATATTTTTAATAGGACAAGTTTACACGTTTGCTCAGAAGCTAATTTAAATCATTAAATAAATAACTAAAGAGTTTTGTTAATCAATGAACACTTTAAAATAATTTATGTTTTATTAATTTTGGCCTAACCTATCATCTCAAAACTATCCCAGTGTTATAAACAATAATCCTCAATTAACAAACTCTAAAATCAAACCTTAAAAAACTACTCTAATACTTACTATTAGTTTCAAGTAGTGGCTTACAGCAGCTTATTATTATTATTTCTCATTGTTTTGTAGTTGACTAAGTTCAGCTGGATTTTTGCAAAAGACCTCTCCCACAGTTACAGTATATGAAGACTCAGTTAGATTGAATGTCTAAGAGGGCTCATTTGTGTGGTTACTAGCTGATGCTGGCCATTTGCTGGGGCTCAATTTAGACTCTTAACTGGAGTACTTACGTGCCACTTTTCCATATGATTTGGGCCTCTTTACAGCATGGCAGCTAGGTGCTAAATGAGAAGGTTCCAAATATGTGTACACCAAGAGACCTAAGTGGAGGATCTTAGGGTTCTTATGAGCAAGCACCATTTCTGCCAGGGTGGTGGGTGGGTGGTTTGGTTGGTTTTGCATTGCATTGCTTGGTAAATTAAAGTCTGAGGTAGAATTGTCGAATTAGTAGGGGAACCCAAATGGTGGAAAACTATGAGACAAGAGCTAAGTATTTTGAGTGTGTGAAAGGCAAGTTAATTACTCTGCAAATATGAGAAAGGGGAAGGTACTATTGCTAAAATTAAATAACCCAAATGTGTTTTACTCTCTGTCATACACAATTGGTTAAAATTATAATCTATTAATATTTTTATACATCTGAGTTTTTCTAATCAACAACTTCATGATCTCCCTAGATGAGATAAAAGGGTTTTATATAAATGTCAAAGTTAATTGACAAATATATAATATAATTAATATAATATAATATAATAAATATAATATAGTAGTATAAAAATATATGTTGTAGCAAAATATTGTGTTCTGGGCAAGCTGTTAAACTGTTTTTTAGAGTATGCACCAAAAGTATATTTGGAAGTAGAAAACAGTCTAAAAGAAGACTGGTAGAGAATGGAGATTATCTGTAATCATCCAAATGGTGCTGTTGAATATGTGGTTACAGGGAAAATCAAGACTAGTGATGGAAATTTTAATCGGTAGTATATATTTGAATTTTAAGTCAATGTACTGGGTGAGATAATTCAGGGAGTTGGTGTCTAGATAATAAAAGAAAGACTGAGCTATTTACAATATTTAGCATTTGGAAGTTGAGTAGGAGTAGCAAAAGCATAGAACTATAAATCAGAAAACATTTTAAGAACAGAGAATTTGTTGGCTATTTTTAATCCTGCTGATATTTTACAAAATGATGCAAAAATGAACCATGGATTCAGTCATTACCAATGACTACAGCTGATGTAGTCGTATGATGAAGGCAAAAACCTTATTCTGTTGTGGTTTGAAGAAGAAATGAGAAAAGAGTAATGAGAATGATTGTACAACAACTCTTTAGAGGAATTTTTTTGTTTCCTGATTGTTTTGTAGAAGGGAGAGTTATATGAAATATCGCTGAATTAAAATTCAGGTATCACTGGGGCTCCTGGGTGACTCAGTTGGTTAAGCAACCGACTTCAGCTCAGGTCATGATCTCACAGTTTGTGGGTTTGAGACCCACATCAGGCTCTTTGCTGACTGCTAGCTCAGAGCCTGGAGTCTGTGTTCGGATTCCGTGTCTCCCTCTCTCTCTGACCCTCCCTTGCTCACGCTGTCTCTCTCTCTCTCTCAGAAATAAATATAACATTTTTAAAAATGCAGATATCACTGAATGAAAATGAAAAAACTAATGTATATATTATATATAGTGTCAAGTATATTTATGTGCTAATGGAAAAGCTTCAGTGGGACAAAAAACAAAAAAGAGTTTAATACAGCAGAAAGAAGTATGCTTGCTGACATGAGGTCCTTGGGTAAATGAGCATGAGAATACCCACTTCAGATTCTCTCAGTTTTCTCAGTGGAAATAGGATGTCCAGTTTTCAGATGAGAGTAAAGTTGGAGGAAGGACATTGGAAAATTAAAAAGAAAAGAGAAAGTAATAGTCATTTCAGAATTATCCAAAGGCATCAAAGACTGAAATGAACTGGGGTAATGTGGGAATGTGACAGAATTGTCTTATCTTCAATAGTAAAATGAGCACTGATAGACATTTAATAACATTCACAGGCTGAAACTGTCCTATGACATAATGTAATAATGATATATTAATGACACAATACACTAGTGATACCTTGTCCTATAAAACAATGTAATAGCTATAGAATAAAAATAATAATGAGCAAAGTTTAACGCTAATTATATGCTAGGCCTTATTCTAAGTGCTTTAAGTAACACAGGAAAACCTCTCCATAACTTTCAAATAACATATTCAGAATTTGTTACATATACCAGATTCAAAGTTCTTGTTCTTTTTCACTATGTTGAACTTGTATTTAATGGGAAAAAAATAACATATTTACATTCCCACACATTTAAGCATGATGTGTACTAAATTTTCTAAATTGGGGGTCACTATTTAAGCATTTGGGTATTTCTATCATCATCAAACTTTCAATAATGAGGGTTTTCCACTCTCTTAGCATTGGCATTTTAATTTTTTTCGGTCTATTTATGTTAATTAATGTTTAGTTCACTCACATCCATTATGTAATTAGTTCTGTTGCTTTACTTTAGAAAAAACATATTTCATTTTTAGTGAAACTATAAAATAATTCAAATATTTAAACTTATAGAAAATACAGGATGTGGAAAGCAAAGATTTTAAATAAATTTAGCCATGACGTGTTAAGTAATAAAAATAAGCAATACAAGAAAATAGGGTTCTATTTTATATTGCGAGCATGCACAGAACTCTAGTTAGCTGTATGTATAAGACATTTTATTTTGCCTTCGGTTATATTCCTTACATCAATCTTACTTCTAAGGTCAAATAGTCAGTGTACACCTGCAAATAATTATAGCATTATCTCTCCAGGTGAGGCACAAATGAGCATTTTTCTTCTTCTCAGTCCCTCCGAAAGCAAGCCATTTACAACCTAAGAATTTGGGGGTTACTTGCTCCAGAGATGTAATGTGAGAATGCGTATGGACAGTGTTTAAGAAGTGTGTCATGTCTTTTATTGTTAGCATTGATTTGTGACATAGACTAAAGAAATAATGAAATGTCCATAAAGGTTAGGAAGCATGCACCTTGGAAAATACAATAGACATTTTATTCACTTCATATAGAATGCTATGGCAACAATTCATGAAACTCTAAAACCTCCTCTGACAGCCAAGAAAACCATCCTTAGAACAAACTGTTCTGAAGAAAATGCGTCTGTTCTATGCTAAAAATGGTGAGATTCTAATGAGAATGTATCTACTGATCAACAACCTATTTCTACTATTATCTAAGTGACATATGGCATAGCATTCGTGATAATTTTAACATTTGTATTGCTATAGTGAAGACAGCTTATCTTCAATTCTCATTAAAGGAAAAAGAAAATTCCCAAAGCTGTCCACAAAAGGTAAATATTGAAATAAGAAATCTTTGTACCATTACTACTGTTTGTGCTCCCCTTCTAGCGTATGTTTTTCATGCACAGCAGGTAAAGGAAAAATTAGGGCATCAGCGTCAGTGGCATCAATCTTTGTTTATTCCAGAAAAGCTAAGTATAATAAAATATATGGAAGCTAATTTTTGGATAATGCTTTCAGAATTTTTCTCATACGTAGACCATGGCTATCTATCTATGGGGGAAGCATGATTGTGTTACATTATTTCACACACACAATACCGTAGAAGCATACTTTCATACCAAACATTTCTGGAAATTCAATAAACAAAAGACGCAGTTTTGACATCTGCTATTTAAAGTGTTTACCAATGTGCAAAAGAGAAAACTAAAAATTATATAAAAGCAATAACTAAAATATACTGCACATTAGAAGACATGATAGCACTTGAATCCAGCCGCCCTTTGAAGAGATGAGTTATTTTGCAGATGGCTCCTATCCGGCAAGACTCTTCTGTTTATAGTGCTGCAGGTGGTAGGAAAGGACACAGGAATGGGGTGGGGGGGGGGAGGTTAGAGCTATATCATTCTCTCCACAGTAGGCTCAGTAAAATTAGATTAAGTTCCAAGACTCATTCCTTCTCAGTACTGCCATCTAGTGTGACATGGAAAGTATCATTTTGATGAGTATTAAGCTTAGTGCATGATGTCAGTTTTTCATAATTTATCATACTAGTCCAAAGAAAATAGCTGAAATGGAAACACACTTGAGAAGAGTGGGTAAGGGTGAAATGCACAATTTAATGAACCTATACAAATTTCATGAAAAACCATCTCTGGTCATTTATTTTATAAGTGGAACAATTCACATAATTAGCTTGGTGATTAGGAATAAATTAAATTTAGAGTGTGGGTCAGCCAAGATAGACCAGATAACAACCAACCTCAAGTCTCAGTGGCTTAATATAAGTTTATTGGTTACGCTACATGTAAAATGCAGGTTCACAAGACACATTCTTCTTATCATAGTCACCCAAGATCTAGGCAAAAGCTTTACCGTCTTTAGACGTTGCACTTTTAAAAAAAATTTTAATGTTTATTTATTTTGAGAGAGAGTGTGTGTGAGGAAGGGAGGGGCAGAGAGAGACAGGGAGAGAGAAGGAAGGAATCCCAAGTAGGTTCTGCGCTGCCGGCACAGAGCTCGATGTGGGGCTCAATCTCACAAAGTATGAGATCATGAACTCAGCCGAAGTCAAAAGTTGGATGCTTAACCAACTCAACCATCCAGGCACCCCGATATTGCCCTTTTGATTTATGCATACGTGATTTTCCACAAAGAGAAAGAAAGAGTTTAAGAGCTTTAGAGCAGCAATACAATACTTCAGCCCAGAACCGACATTCCCCTCTTCTGGTCATCTTTGCACAGCAAAACATCCCCATTCCTGACTTCCCAGGGACGAGTAAGTGTAATTCTATGTTCTTGGAGGGAGAACAGAACCTGAGATATTAGTGATCCGTAGCAGTGTTACAACCAAGGAAAATCTCAGCAGAAAGTGCCCATGACATTATAATAATATACCCAATATTTATCATCTTTCCTGAAAAGTTTTTACAACTACCTTCCTACACACAGCACCATGCTAGGGCTGTGACCAGTGACCGGTGAGATTCGAGGTAAGTACTAGAACACTAGGATATAAACAGTTGTTGAAAGTAGACAGAAAGGGACAGAGAATGTCAGTGGTAGAATCAGACATTCTGACAAAATTTTACATAACAGCTTCAGATTCTTCATATCGAAAATTTTGCTTTCCCCTCCAATGACTTTAAAGATTCAAAAAAAAGATGGCAAAGTTAATAGGATAGTTTCACCCTTGCTTTACGACTGAAAGTCTAAAAGTAACTATTACCAAAATCTTTGCTCTGACCTGTGGAATCTATTCCCTTGCTTGATTAGGTTAGTAAAAAAAAAAAAAAAATTAAGAATGTCCAGAAATGTGTATAAGCTTAAGAGAAAACGTGTACAAAACTATCAAGGAAGCCGTTAAACATACTGTCGCTGACCTAGTCTAGCAAAATTGGCTTTTATTAAATGGCAGCTGTGCCTGATTAAAAAATTATGACTCCCCTCAGGAATCATAAGGGTCATTAAAAACCAAGTCATAAAATCCTCTGCTCCCTGAAGGCACACTGACAGAGAACACTTCCCATTTCCTTAGTGTAATTTAACTTTAACTACCATAATGCCCAATGTGTTCTTAAAAGATTTTTTTAAATTGTCATTTTATCCTTTATACACCTACCTCAAATTGTTAAATAATTACATTAGGTTAGTATTTGAAAAATACAAATGGCCTGAATTATAAAGATGGTCTAATAGTTGGTCACCTTATGTGCTCTTTTTACCCCCTCAAATTTGTTGATGTATTTCCAATTTATTTTAATGGGTATATTCATACATATTTATCTTCATAATTCTAGAAGAAATTAGATAAGGAAACAAAAGACTATCTATGGGAAAACAATCTATAGAAGTTCATTGGCTTACCAAATATTACAGATAGAAAAGTTTACAGATATGTACCTAATTCTGTATTTATAAATAATGCTTTGCAAACTGTAATATATATAAATTCCTTTTGAGGGACGAGTTTTTACTTTTTTCATATTATTTTAATCCTTCTATCATATTTCTCTTCTAAAAGTTACTGTTTTTTAACTCCATTTGCAATTAAGGCTGACATCCAGCTACAATTATCCAAATAATTTACAGAAAGCCAACAATATAATTAGTGTAATGGACCAGAAAACTCCTCAGAGCCATCCTCCCAATGTCGGTTCAGAGTCTCAACAGGATAGCCATTATTGTTGTTAAAGTTCAGGTTTACAAGTTTTGGCTTTAATCTATGTTGATGGTGTATAAGGAGGACAGTAACTTTCTGGGGCCTCTTTTATAATGATACTAATCCCACTTATGAAAGCTCTGCCTTTAGGAATGAATCACCTCCTAAAGGCCCAACTTTCAAACCCTTTGGAGGTTGGGATTCCAACAGATGAATTTTGAGGGGACACGAGCATCCAATCTATAGCAGGTGGGATGCAGGAACATTAGGGGTGCGTGCTAGGATGGACCAGTGATGTCTTCATTCTGTCTGCTGTAACAAAATACCATCGACTAGGTAAACAACAGAATTTTATTTTCTCATGGTTCTGGAAGGTGGGAAGTCCAAGACCTAGCTGATTTAGTTTCTGGTGAGAACTCTCTTCCTGGCTTGCAGAAAGCTGCCTCTTTGCTGTCCTCACATGGCCTTTCTTCTGTGCATGTTCAGAGAGAGAGAGCCAGAGCTCTGGTCAATTTCTCTTCTTTCTTTTTTTTAATGCTTTTTTGATTTATTTTTTGAGGGACAGAGAAAGGCAGCGTGAGCAGGGGAGGGTCAGAAAGAGAGGGAGACACAGAATCTGAAGACAGGCTCCAGGCTCTGAGCTGTCAGCACAGAGCCCGAAGGGGGTCTTGAACCCAAGAACCGTGAAATCATGACCTGAGCCGAAGTCGGACGCTTAACCAACTGAGCCACCCAGGCTCCCCAATTTCTCTTCTTATAAAAACATTAATCCTTTTGGATTAGGGACCCGTCCTTACAATCTCATTTAATCTAAATTAAGTCCTAAAGACTCTATCTTTAAATACAGTGACTTTGGAGGTTAAGGTTTCAACATACGAATTTTAGGATGCAGCTGTTTTCAGTCCATAACACATGGAAACTACCTACCTACCTAATATGTCTTATTAACAGACTTTGTTTGCCTTCCAGAAAACATCAAATATTTAGGAAAACTTTCCTAACACCTTATTGTTTGTTAAGGATCTATTACATATTTGTGTATTTAACATTTTCTTGAATCTATATTTTCAGGCTGTCTATCATCCTTTGGTGCTATTAATTTCATGAGTTTATTATTTTCTATGCCCTGTACTATATCTTTATATTTATTCTATAGTAAGACAAGGGAGGACTCTAGTGTTTACATTTGTTGACTATTATATAATTGATTTTATTTCCTCATATATCTTTCAAGAATTGGAAAATATCAATCATATTTCTCCTTGCCATCATTTTGAGAATTGAGTTCTTGGGGTTCCTGGTGGCTCAGTCAGTTGAGTGGCCAACTTTGGTTCAGGTCATGATCTATCTCCTGGTCCATGATTTCCAGCCCCACATTGGGCTCTGTGCTGACAGCTCAGAGTCTGGAGCCTGTTTCAGGTTCTGTGTCTCCCTCTCTCTGCTCTTCGCCTGTTTATGTTCTCTCTCTCTCTCTCTTTCAAAAATGAATAAACATTTAAAAATGTAAAAATAAATTGAGTTCTTACTATCTGAATTTTTCATGCAGAGTCTATCCCCTTGCCCATCTTACTATCCATGTATAAAACTTTTCTAATCTTATGTTGACACATCTTTCTTACAATCCAGAAATCTGGCTTGGACAGAACATTTCAGATATAATAAAATCCTGCTTACTTAGAAGGATAAGCAAATGTGATTTATCATGATTTGCTGATTTTTTTCAGTGTAATTATTATGGTTTAGTAGAAGGAGTGTCCAGAAAGTTTATCAAAGCTTATTCTATCTTACTCTTACTTTAATTGGCCATATTTACTAAGGTAAGTCTTTTAAATGCTTTGGCCTTTAGCTTATCAAAAAAGTAATTAAATAAAATCAATATGCCTTTCACTGCTCAGAGCTTTCAACTTGAAAGATATTTTCTGGAAATTGTCTACTATGAAAAAATTGTCACTGTATTGAGCCATAAATTTAGTTGTCATGTACAATGGGGGAAGGTCACAAATAATTCAAGTATTTCACATCCAACTTATAAAGTAACTGTGAGATATTATTTAAGACTTTTGAAATAGAAGCACCTGGGTGGCTCAGTCGATTAAGCTTCTGACTCTTGATTTCAGCTCAGGTCATGCTCTCATGGTACATGGGATAAAGCCCTGCACTGGGCTCTGCACTGACCATATAGAGCCTGCTTGGAATTCCCTCTCTCTCCTTCTCTCTCTCTCTGCCTCTCTCTCTCTTTCTTTCTATCAAAATAAATAAATAAACATTTCAAAAGTAAAAAAATAAAATAAAACTTTCAAAACACACAAAAAAATAACAAAACAGATGTTCAAAATGCCACTAATATTTGACTATTAAATATAAAAGTGTATGGAAGTAATAAATATAGTATTATATTGTAAGAACATAGGGATATTTATACATTGCTTTTGGATTATAAATCATTGCATTAATTCAGGCCACTCATTTGGCAAATAATAATTTTAATGAACATTTTGGAGTGTTTACTCTTTGTCATATTTTAATACACATTCTTCCCATGTCTCAACTGATTTAATTAATTAAAAATCATTCTGAGATAGGTAATATACTTATTCCCATCTTACAGATGAGAAAGTGGAGACATAGAATGTTTACATAACTCTTCTCAGGTTATAGAGCTATTAAGTGTCAAATCTAACCTCAATTCAACAGGATTGACTATAAAGTCTATGTGCATAACATTTAATTAAAACTGCTTCAAATATAATTAATAAAAGTAAAGAATGTGTTTGTTGCTTGATCTATCAACCCATTAAGTGGATAGAAAAGTGAGTGAAGACTTATGTGTAAATATGGTGGTGAGATAATTATATAAAAGAGCAAGCTGTTGGAAACAACATAAGCCACAAAAGGAAATGATTAAAAAAGAAAAGACTATACATCCTTGGAAACAAATTCTATGGAAATATTAAATATCAGCCCATGATATGACAGTTAATAATATGGAGACATGTTTATGATTGCTTTTTAGAGAAAAAAGTAGGTTATTGCACAGTAGATATAGTGTAAACCTGATTTCATATGGGCCCACACCAAAATGTTAACTGTGATAATCTTAGAAAGCTAGAAGTTTAAGTGTTTTTTTTTTTACTGTGTTGCTATAGTTTTGAAACCCTTATAAAAGACACTATTGTTTTATATTGGAATAAAATATTTATTGAAATTTTCAATAAAGGCAGCTCACATCTTCCAACATTTGGCAAGAAGCCCTAAGAAAGAGTAATGCTCATTTGCCCATAGCTATGCCCTTTTCAATGAATTTAACAGATGTAACAAATTACAGGCAAGAGACACATTATAGCTGTGTAAAAACAAACAAACAAACAAACAAAAACCAAAGTACTCTGTCTGTTCAATGAATATTAGGACCACCAAGTGATAGAAAGCTAATTGCGGTCTGGTTTATCATTTCTTTAGTGGTGCAGACCCTATGGGATGAGGAACTTTTAAGATAGGTGTGGAGTATATAATGTGAGATCCTCACTTAGAATAGAAGCAATGTGGAAAGATACTTAGGATGAATAAAGCTAAATATTGCTGGTTTCATTTTATACTTCTGGAAAAACTTTGTATTCTGTATTGATACACTACTAATTTTAGTAATAACATAAATCAAAAATAGTCATCTGTATATCTCTGTACAAAACCAACAGTAAATTGTAAAAGTGATTTTTAAAGGATTAAAGTACGTTGCTATAGCAACTTCTTATTAAAATACAAGCTGTTAATACAACTAGAATATGCCAGACATGAGTTAGAAATAGTCTCCGTGATTTAAAAGAAAAATTAGACTTTTTTGCTCTTTAGGATTAATGTTTCAGATATTTTATAACATTAGAATGCTAAAGATAAGAAAACCATATGACATGTTGTTGTAGTTCTGAAGCCCAAACATCCTTATGTAGTATGTATTTAAACTTTCATTTAGTCCAGTAAATGCAATGGGACAGCGTCTTGCCATATTTTTTGTTGAATGAATGAATAAGTAAATTGGGGATGGTTAAATATAAAACATAATTTAAAATGTAATAAAATATTTCGTTTTTCTATTCATGGTTATATATGACAAGCTATAAGGGATACAAAATAAATACAGAATCAACTTCAAGTTTTCATTTTGGATTAATTCCTATGATGAGGGACTTCTTAATTGTAAGTCTCTACACTCCTCTGTGTATTCTATTGGTCTTTATCTAATCCCATGCTTTGGTACCATGTACCTCTGACATGAAGGTCATGGATGTCATGGAATTCAAGAGGAGAAAGAGATTTGAGAAGGAATGAAGAGTGAACGAATTCACATAAAGCTAAGAAGTGGAGTAGTAGGAAGGTAGAAAAGTATCTCTAGTGTTTGACAGCAATCATGGGAATGTAATGAGTGTAATTTAATTGAAATGCTACAAGAAAAATTCAATGGAAATTAATACAAGATGAGCAAGTAGAGAAGAAACTGCAAGTAATCTTATGTGAAATTTGGCTTTTATAGTGAAGGGGAAAATGAGGGCATAACTTAAAGATGATAGGAGTTATGGTGGGACATAGAAGGACATGCTGATTAAATGTTAAGAACAACCTAGTAGACTGGAAGAGATTGATGAAATAGGAAAAGAAATGAAATGCATGGGAGATAGCATGTCTTGAAAAGATTATAGGTGAAAAAGATTACTAGCACATTTGCAAGGAGTGGCCTTTGAAAATACGAAGTAACTTTTACTCTTAATCAATAATTTTATTTTTAATCTGAAAAACTTCATAGAAAGCTATAAGACCTCGTTTAACTAGCATACTCTGCTCTTTAGCTCTGAGGAAGCTGACCTGTTGCTGAGCAACTTGACCTTTGTTTTGAGTAAGATAGTTTGAAGTAATTCTCTCATCTTTTAAATTTTTTTTCTAGGTTCTTATTCATAGACTGTAGCAAGAATCAATGAAATGGTGTATGAACTTTTTTTTTATTAATCAACCGTATCATATTGAGAATTATATCATTCCTAATATATAAAAGTAACTAGTTCTTTTAAGAATGCACATCTTTTTTTCAATTGGATAAAAAATTATCTGCAACATCCTGGTCTATGGTGTGCTTACAATTTAATTCTATATTAAATTCTTTACTTGAAGAATCATAACTAGGGAATAATTTGATAATGTGAAGAATGGAAAAAATCTCAGAGCCAAAACATTTATTTTCTGTGGCAATTTTGGCAAGCCCTGAATCTAAGTAGCACACAGTGTTTCCTTGTAGAAGTACCAAAATAAAAATCACAGAGTTGAAGAATATAATACCTGAGCTGGAAAACACACTAGAGGGTTTCAACAGTAGGCTACATGAAGCAGGAGAAAGAAACAGTTGACAAAAACAGGGCAGTGGAACTCACCCAATCAGAGCATGGGAAAAAAAGAAAACAAACAAACAAACAAAATGAACATGTCCCAAGGAACTTATGGGACAAAACCAAGCAGTCTAACAATCACATTACAAGGGTCCCAGACAAAAGAGAAAGAAAGGAGTGGAAATCTTATTTGAAGAAATAATAGCTGAAAACTTACCGAACCTGGGGAAGGAAACAGATATCCTACTCCAGAAAACTCAGAGAGTTTCAAATAAGATGAAACCAAGAAGACCCACACCAGGACACATAATTACTAAAATGTTAAAAGTTAAAGACAGGGAGAGAGCGTTAAAGGTAGCAAGAGAAAAACAACTTCTTACAATGAAACCCTCAGCTTTCTCAGCAGCTTTCCCAGAAGAAATTTTGCAGGCCAAAAGGGAGTAGCATGATATATTTAAAGCACTGAAAGAAAAAAAAAAGCTTTCACCCAAGAATACACTACACACAAAAGTTATCATTTAGAATTAAAGGAGAAATAAAGGGTTTTACAAACAAGCAAAAGTTAAAGGAGTTCATCACCTCTAAACTGGCCTTGCAAGAAATGTTAGAGGGACTCCTTTAAGCTGAAAACAAAGGGTGCTAATAAACATATGAAGGAATAAATCTCACTGGAAAGATAAATACATAGTCAAGAAAGTAGATTAATCACTTATGAAGCTAGTAGGAAGGTTAAAAGACAAAAGTAGTAAGTGGCTATGATTGCCGTACTTAGTCAAGGGATACAGGAGATAAAAAGATGTAAAATGTGACATCAAAAACAAAATGTTGCAGGGGCGCCTGGGTGGCTTAGTCGGTTAAGCGTCTGACTTTCCGACTTTCGCTTAGGTCATGATCTCACGGTTTGTGGGTTCGAGCCCTGCGTCGGGCTCTGTGCTGACTGCAAGCTCGGAGCCTGGAGCCTGTTTCAGTCTGTGACTCCCTCTCTCTCTGACCCTCCCCTGCTCACGCTGTCTCTCTCTCCTAGAAATAAATTTAAAAAAAAAAAATACATTAAAAAAAAATGTTGCAGCGAAGAGTAAAAATGTTGAGCTTTAGAATGGAATCAGGCTTGAGTTGTCATCAACTTAAAATAGACTGTAATGTTGTTATATGGAAGCCTCATGATAACCACAAAGCAAAAAGCCACAATAAATATACAAAAGATAAAAAGAAAATAATATATGCATACCACTAAAGAAGTCGTCAAACCACCGAAGTTGCAAAGGAAGAGAGCAAGAGAAGAAGAAAGAAACAGAAAGGAACTACAAAATTTTCAAAACAAAACAAAACAATCCCGCCACACACACACAATTTAAAAAATGGCAAAAATTACTCTAAATGTAAAGGACCTAAATTTCTAATCAAAAGGTATAGAATGGCTAAATGGTTTTATTAAAAAAAAAAAAATCCTCTGGGGCACCAAATGGCTCAATAGGGATGTCTGACTCTTGGTTTTGGCTCAGGATATGATCCCAGGATTGTGGGACTGAACCCTATTTCAGGCTCTGCTCTAAGCCTGGAGCCTTCTTAAGATTCTCTTTCTCTCTCTTCCTCTGCCATTCCCCTGCTCTCTCTCTCTAAAACAAAAATAAACAAAAAAGACCCCTCCATATCCTACCTATGAGATACTTTAGATGTAAGGATATACACAGACTAAAAGTTAAGGGATACAAAATGATATTCGGTGCAAATGCAAACCAAAAGAAAGCTGAAGCAGTTGTATTTCTATCAGATAAAATAGACTTTAAAGACTGTAATAACACACAAAAAAATGGATGTTAAATAATTATAATGGGTCAATCCAAAAGAAGAATGTACCATTTGTAAATATTTATGCACCCAATATAAAAACACTTAAATATAAAGCACACATCGACAGGTCTAAAGGAAGAAATAGACCTTAATAACTATAATAGTAAGAAATTTTAACACCCCACTTACATGAATGGATAGATCATCCAGATGGAAGGTCAATAAGAAATAATTGGCCTTAAGTGACATGTTAGACCAGATGAACTTAACAGAGGTATACAGAACATTCCATCCCAAAGGAACAAAATACACTTTCTTCTCGAGTGCACAAGGACATTTTCAAGGATAGATCATGTAAGGCCACAAAACAAGTCTTATTAAACTTAATAGGATTGAAATCATATCAAACATCTTTTCTGGCAATGAATGTATGAAACTAGAAATTAATTACACAAACACAACCGGAAAATTCATGAATACATAGAGGTTAAACAATATGCTACTGAACAACCAATGGGTCAAAGGAGATATCAAAAACATACCTTGAGAAAAAAAAAAACCCAGAAATGTAACATAATAAAATTTGTGGGATGCAGCAAAGGCAGAATGAAGAAAGAAATTTATAGTGATGAATGCCTATCTCAAGGGCCAAGAAGTCTCAAACAACCTAACTTTACACCCCAAGAAACTAGAAGAAGAAGAAATAAAACCCAAACTTAGAAGGAAGGAAATAAATGAAATAGAGACTGAGAGATAAAGGACAAAAGATGAAGGATACAAATCATACAATCGTCTCAATAAATACAAAAAAGATATTTGACAAAGTTTATTACCCATTTATGATAAAAATCCTCAACATGGTGATTGAGGGAATGTACTTGAATATAACAAAGTCCATATATGACAGGCCTACAGGTAATATCATACCCAATGGTGAAAAGCTGAAGACTTTTCCTCTAAGATCAGGAACAAGACAAGCATACCTACCTGCGCTAGTTATCTTCACCATAGAATTGGAATCTTAGTCACAGCTATCAGGGAAGAAAAACATAAAAAACATCCAAATTAGAAAGGAAGAAGTAAAACTGTCACTATTTTTGCAGAGGACATGATAACAGTAGGTAAACCCTAAAGATTCCATGAAAAACTTTTGAAACTAATAAACAAATCTAGAAAAGTTATTGGATACAAAGTCAATACACAAAAATCTGCTGTATTTCCATACACTAGTAATAAACTTTCATAAAGATAAATTAAGAAAACAATCCCATTTACAATTGCATTAAAATAATACAATACCTAGGAATAAATTTAATCAAAGAGGTGAAAGACCTGTATATTGAAAACTAGAAGACATTAATTAAAGAAATTGAAGAAAACACAAGTAAATGGATAGATATTTCATACTCATGGATTAGAAGAATCAATATTTTTAAAACGTCCATACTACCCAAAGCAATCTACAGATTTATTGCAATCCCTATGTAAATTCCAGGAGCAGATTTTACAGAAATAGAATAAATACAATAAAATTTGTATGGGAACATAATAGACCCCAAAGAGCTAAAGCAAACTTAGGAAAGAAGAACAAAGATGAAGGCATCATTTTTCTTGATTTCAAACTATATTACAAAGCTGTAGTAATTAAAACAGTATGATATGGGCATAAAAACAGACACATAAACCAATAGAACATTAGAGAGCCCAGAAATAAACTCACACATATATGATGAATTAATTTAGAGCAAATGCCAAGAATATGCAGTGGAGAAAGGACAGTCTTTGAGAAATAGTGTAGGGAAAACTGGACAGCCGCATATTGAGAATAAAAGTAGACCACTATTTTACATCTCACACACACACACACACACACACACACATTCAAAATGGATTAAATATTTGAATGTAGGACCTAAAACCATAAAATGCTTGGAAGAAAACATAGGCTCTAAGCTCCTGAACATGGATCTTAGTGATAAATTTTGATCTGACACCAAAAGTAAAAACAACCAAAGCAAAATTAAGCAAAACTAAATGTGACTACATCAAACTGGAAAGCTTATGCACAGCAAAGGAAACCCTTAGAAAATGAAAGGGCAACCTACTGATTGGGAGATAATATTTGAAAATCAATATCTGACAAGGGACTAACATGCAAAATATGTAAAGAACTTATACAACTCAAGAGCTAAACTAAAACAATTTGATTAAAAAATGGGCAGAGGATCTGTATAGACATTTTTCTAAAGACTTACAGATGGCCAACAGGTACATGAAAATATGCTCTCTATCATTAATCATCAAACATGAAGATCAAAACCTCAGTATGATATCACCTCACACCTTTTAGAATGGCTATTACCAAACAGACAGGAAATAACAAGTGTTGGCAAGAATGTGGAGAAAAGTAAACCCTGGGTGCATTGTTGATGGAAATGTAAATCGTTGCAGTCATTATGGACATTCCTCAAAAACTTAAATACATTAAATAAAACTACCATATGATCCAGCAATCCACTTCTGGGTATTTACCCAAAGCAAATGAAAATGTGAACTCCAAAAGATTTATGTATCACAATGTTTGTATCAGCATTGTTTATAACAGCCAATATATGGAAACAGGCTAAATGTCCATTAATGAGTAAATAGATAAAGAAATTGTATGTACACACACACACATTCACACACATGTACACACAATGGCCTATTCAGCCATAAACAAGAATGAACTCTTGTTACTTGTGACAACATGGATGGACCTCAAGGCCATTATGCTAAGTGAAACAGGTAAGACAATAAAAGACAGACACTGTATGATCTTTCTAATTTGTGGAATCTAAATAAAAAGAAGTTTAAGAAAAAGTATTTAAAAACATAAACAGCATGTGTAGGCCCTATAGTGACCTTCAGATTTTCCACACTATCATTATTTCTGGTTGTATCCACTTGAACTTTGCTGACTTTGTCTATGAAAACTTTCAAAAAGCCTAAGGGCCAGAAACAGTCTCAAATGTGATGCTGCATAATTTATCACATAGTCCTTTTTCAGAAGTCCTTGCACAGAAGTTCTTAACTGTGTTGTCTATCGTATCCCTGTTTGTATATAAACATATATGCAATTTAACAAATGATATCTCTTTTCATAACACAAATTATCATCTTGGATTTTTTATAATCTTCACCTAGACTACCCAGGATTTCTAAGTATAAAAACATTTTTACCCTATCCTCTTTTCTTAAATTTCTTGGTGTTTCTTGAAATAGCCTTCGTCTTCACAATTTTAACACACCAAATTCTACAAAACAGATACATCTGGAAAAGTGCTAATAAGTTACATTCTAGCAAGAGGAATAGAGAAAACAAGTACTTATACAGCTAGGTGTACGGACTTTATTGATGCAGGAGATTCCTTCTGATAACTTCTTCTTTAAATTATCCTACTTGGATTATAAAATAAAAATGGATCTGCCATTGGGAGTGTCCCCAAACAATCCTCTAGAAGCGTTAACTCAGAAATGTTTAAGGTAAACATTTACCCACTTGGATCTCCAAATTTCAAAAACATGACTATTTTTGCAGAAAATCAATTTTTGAAGCAAGAGAGTTCAACTCAAAAGGGGGAAAAAGCACTGTAAAAATGAATTTTAGTTAATAATATGCATTTTGAAATATTTTTGGATGGAAGTATAATAACGTCTGTAACCTTAAAGTGCAGTAAAAAATAGGATTGATAGAAGGATTGATGGAAATTCGAGTACTCAATAGATAGACACGTAATAAAGAGAATGTAGCATAATGTTATTTATAGAATTTAAATGGTGAGGATATGCCTTTCACAGTACAATTCTTTAAACTGCTTTATGTGTTTGTAACATTTCATAGTAAATTTTTTTAAAAAGACAAACCTGCATTCTAAAAGAAATGAAAAGACTTCACTTAGGCAAAGACATAGTGTTGATTATATTTACTGATAAATAACACTAATCTTTCTTGTGCCTAAATCACATGTCTTACCCTTACTCTAGTCACTGTCCCTGATTTAACTCTATCCTTATAACTTGACAAATCAAATGATTCTCTCAATCCATTTCTTCTACAACTTAGAGAAAAACAATATAGAAAGAGGTGGAAAGAGGCTTTGGATTTTCTCGATCAATCGACTCTTATACATTGATTGATTAACTGACAAACACCTGCAGTCAATTTGATTTGACTTGTCTGTTACTTAGGAGAAAAGACAGCTGTCCATTTGTCTCCACCCTCAGAGAGAAATATTGAGATTTGGCCACTGTTGGAAAGAATTTGTTTAATAAATAATGGAGCCTGTAAAATGGTATGAATATAAGGCTTCAACTTAGAAACTTTGCAGGCTAATTCAGAGGCTAAATCTGGAATTTGATAAACTGTGTCTTTGTGATTTTTTTTTATAAGGAAACTTTCTACTCTTATTGTCCCCATCTTTTATCTGCAAAAGTCCCCATGTATTCAGAAACAATCAAAATTATCATGTCCTAGTATATTACGCAGATTAGTTATGTTCTTTTTAGAAAAAAAAAATAGAAAACACAGAAAAGTAAAAATAAAACCAGATATAGTTCCACTAGAGAAAAGCATCATTTTTTTTTCACATTTTGAAGTGCATTTGTTTATATACTATGTAGGTATGCACTCATAAATAACCATTTATTAATTTATTGCATTTTACACTTTGTAGTTTAATAGTTACAAAGTAAATATGAAAACAGTATGCATCAAGAGATGGAAATTATACATATTGCAAAAAAATTATTTAGCCTCAATTTAGCAATAATTTTCATAATGCTGATCTATTCCAAAGAAAAAATGTGGAACAGTCATAGAAAATTTGTGCTACTCTCAACAATAGCCAAAACATGGAAAGAGCCTAAGTGTCCATCAACGGACAAATGGATCAAGAAGATGTGGATTATCTATACCATGGAATACTACATGGCAATGAGAAAGAATGAAATCTGGCCATGTGTAGCAACATGGATGGACCTTGAGGGTGTTATGCTGAGTGAAATAAGTCAGGCATAGAAGGACAAATACCATATGTTTGCACGTATAGGAGGATTAGGAGGAACTTAACGGAGGACCATGGGGGATAAGAAGGGGGAAAATAGTGGGGAAGAGGGAGAGAGGCAAACCATGAGAGACTCTTGAATGCTGAGAACAAACTGAGGACTGATGTTTGTTGGAGGGAGGAGGGAGATGAGCATGGAGGAGGGCACTTGTGGGGATGAGCACTGGGTGTTATATGGAAATCAACTTGACAATAAACTGTTTGTAAAACATAAAAATAAAAATAAAAAATGCAACATTTTCCAAAAAAAATTGTGCTATAATTATCAATTTTTGCAACATATTTAAGTTGGTGGGCATTGTCCTTTTTCACATAATGTATTTGACTTCCATATATTTGATTTATTTCCAATCTTTAAATATACATTATGAAAGCAACAAAATTCTTTCTATGGCTATTTCAGTAAACAGCCATGCACAAATACATTGGATACTTTTCTAATCATTTGTTTACTACAAAATTCTTACAGATGAAGTGCAGGACTAAAACAAAAATGTGCGTTTATAAAAACCTAGTCCAAAAATGGTTGCACAAATTTAACTTACCTTAAAAATGGATATTAGTTCTAGGTGCCTTGGTCCCTAGCCAATGTTGGGAATTCTCTTCCTTTCTATCTGAATTGAAAGACAATATTCTTCAATAATTTTGCAGTAGAATATTTCTATTTATATTCTCTTTTCCATGTTAGAGCTCAGATGCAAAATAGAGTTAATATATTTTCTTTAGCATATGGCATTCTATCTTCCTTGATTCATGTAAATTCCATCATTCTTTTTTTAAATTTAAATTTAAAGTAAGCATTTATCCTAATTTTCTCCATTCTCTTAGCCATCTACTTTTCTAATCAGACATTCTTCTAATGTGTTTATTTTCTACTCTTCATGGTTATTATTATTAATCATTATTATTACCATTCTCTTTCCCTATACATTTGTGTGTTTGGAAAACATATCAAGACTTATGAATATTTGTCTGTTTTCATCATCTCTTCTTCTAACGGATATGTTTTATTGTGAAATTCCACCACCTTTTCCGCACAAGGTTTTCTAGTGTAGGGACCATAGTTAGATTTAAAACCTGGGTCTTCAGTCCTGCTTTGAAGTCTCATGAGAACTCCTCCAGGATGTATGCCTGGAAGCAAGTGCAGAGTCCCAAACTGGGGACAGTGGAGCACCTGCATCCCCGCCAGAGGAACATGAGGACTCCCAAACCCACACTTTCCTCCCAACGTCATCTCTGCTGTTCTTGTGGATGTAAGCCCGTGTGGAGTGCCCTGACTCCTCTTACAATGAAATCATGACCTGGTAGAGCTCTACATGAGGTCATAAAAATAAAATCCTATCAGAGCACCGGGCCGCTAGTAACCACTCAAAAAAGTAGTTATTATTATTAATATTTTGGCTCTCAGTACTACAAACAATTAGAAAGGTAACCAGGAAAATATGCAGCACAGATAACAAAAACAAAGCAAAGTCCCTGCCCCATCTCATTCTAAATATAAATACTTTTGCTTATGTCAGCATTTCCTGTTGATCAAGTTTTAACATTCTGAATATTCCGTGTTACACATATCCCCATTTTAAATAGCTCATTAAGGTCTCTTCTGACATTATTACCAGACTCAAATAAACTTTACATCTGCATTTGAAACACTGACTCTAATGCCGCAGTCTCTTATTTAGACTAATCTTCCCTTCATTTCTTGACACTGAGAAAGGCCAAATTATTATATTTGGATAAATGCCTAACTAGAAACGCATTTAGAAATATAGAAATGGTTCTAACATAATATTTTAAATGTCTACAGTCATCTTTTCCTGGGGCATTTAAAATGGTAGCTCTTATATTATTTTGCTTAAGGCAACAAACATTTTACATAAATATTTAAGTGAATGTTGAAAGTATTACATTGAATAGGGTTGTTATACTATAGATTTAAGTTTAATATTATGAGAAGTATTGAAAAAACGATTTCATTTATTAAAATGCTTTCTATTTTCCTTTCATATTAATGAAATATTATTGAAAATCTTATGCTTTTATTTTGAGTGTTCATTTATTTGTAATATAATAGGAACGGATTTTGTAGAGTGGGTCCATGAACTGTGACAACTGAAGTCTGGTTTGAGTGAATTTGAGAGTTGGTGTTTGAGGAAATAATTTGTTTGAAGTTAAAATGCCCCTATCAGAGAGGCTCCTGGGTGGCTCAGTAGGTCAGCCAACCAGCGCTTGATTTCAGCTCAGGTCACGATCTCACGTTCGTGAGTTCGAGCCCCATTTCGGGCTCTGTGCTGACAGTGCAAAGCCTACTTGGGATGCTCTTTCTGTCCTTCCCTTGTTTTTCAATCTCTCTCAAAATAAATAAATACATTTTTAAAAAGCCCCTATCAGAAACAATGCATGTATTTTGAGGTTATTTGCATTCTTTCATATTAAATTCTGATTTTCCTCCTACTGCTCTTTTGTGAATCATTTTCATTGTATGGCTATGGAAGAGTTTATCAGACCTGGTGTCCCTCATCAGGAAGAAGGCAGAGAAAGATTTGCTGCTGCAGAGTCTATCCAGTGTTCAAAGGCATGACTTTTCTGAACACAGGATACTAATGGAGAGATATTGCTCAAAGAATTAAAAGATTTTTTTCTATAAAATGTAAAATTATATAAGCTTACATTTTCTTGCTTGTAATTTTTTTAATGTTTATTTATTATTGAGACACAGAGAGAGACAGAACATGAGCATGGGAGGGACAGAGAGAGGGGGAGACACAGAATCTGAAGCAGGCTACAGGCTCTGAGCTGTTAGCCCAGAGCTGGATGCAGGGCTCGAATTCACAAACCATGAGATCATGACCTGAGCCAAAGTTGAACGCTTAATCGACTGAACCACACAGGTGCCCCAAATAAGCTTACATTTTCTTAGTTTTTTTTTTCTTCTGCCCATTTCACCAGTGTCAGAGTTATGCATTCTGTTTCTATTCTAGTGATTTCCCATAAAATGTTAACCAATATTTTTAAACCTACACTTTCCCAATAATTGTAGAGCATTTTATTTAGACTTTCTTTCTCTCTTTGTGTTTCCTCTCCTCATCTGCCACGTTGAAATCATCTGTAATCAAATTGAATATTGTCATTTTAAAATGTGATTTTTGCAGTCAGTATCTATTTGACAAAAATGTGTTACTAATTTCTTTGCCTTAGTGTGGTTTTTGAAAAGTTCTCAGGAAGGTAATTTTCTTAGGTCCTTCTATGACTGATTTTTTTTTCTCTTTCACTCTTGAATGATCTTTGACTGGACTACAAATCCTTGGTTCAGCACTTTGAAGATGCTGGTCCTTTATCTCCCCACAACCAGCGTTACTATTAAGTCTGTGGTCAGTGAGTCTTTTTCTTTTGGAGGTGACCTGCTTTATATTTCTCTGACAGTAGGAGTTTCTGACTTTTCTTTTTATAGTTTTTTTCAGAAATTTATTACATATCTAGCTTTCAGTTGTGTTAATGTTTTGCTATTATTTTGTCAAATACTATTTTACTGACATTGTCTCTCTTCCTCTCCCCACATTTCTATTTAAAAAATCAAGATAATTTGACTCTTATCTTCCATGTGTCCATGTTTCTCATATGCTTCCATCACTTTATCCTTTGTGCCAGCTATTTTGAGACTTTTCTGCAGCCCAGGATTATAGCCTAGAGTTCTTTTTCCACCAAAACTTTACTTATATTTGAAACTAGCTATCTGTTGGCTTTCTGAAAATGTTTTTTTATCGCTCTCAACATTTAGTGATGGGGAGAAACTGCCCTGTGTGCCAAATCAGCTGTCTTAAATTTACTGTCACTGCTTTTTTTTTTTCTTTCACTTTATCAAGATATAACTAGAGTTGAATAGAGAAAATAGAAAGAAAATAGAAAAAAAGTGGTTTGATTGTCAAAATATAATATGTTGCAAACTTTGACTGACACAGCAACATTCAACAAATGACTCTGTCACCTACAA
The DNA here is from genome assembly GCF_008692635.1 of Crocuta crocuta. NCBI lineage: Eukaryota > Metazoa > Chordata > Mammalia > Carnivora > Hyaenidae > Crocuta > Crocuta crocuta. The sequence continues at coordinate 4,501,706 of NW_027531910.1, forward strand.
TATACCCGGTCCTGGTCTAGGCATTTAGGATACATTAGTGAACAGAAGAGGAAAATAAAACTCCATGCTCTCCTGAAGCCATTCTAGTGTCCTTTCTAGTGTCTTACTAACACTAATAGTGACATTAGACTATTTTAATTATGTGGAGGCTTTTTAATACTATTAATATAATATTACTCATTTTTATATATTGGTTGATTAGCAATGTCTACTGCATATCCATGTATATGCCACTGTGCAATGTTTTGGGAACACCACAGAAATCATCAAAGGAAAATAAGTGGTCTCACTAGAAACTCAAAATCAGTACATCTGACACCTGTAGTAAAAAAAAACCTGTATATATGGAGTATATATATATATATATATATACACACACACAATACTCCCAATTAATTATATGCACATTGATTTATAAATTTTATTTATGATACATTTATTGCTAAATTTTAGTTATATTATACTATTATATGCTTAATAAAATATACACAAACTGGGACACCTGGGTGGCTCAGTCGGTTAAGCCTCCAAGTCAGCTCAAATCATGATCTCACAGTTCGTGGGTTCAAGCCCCACTTCAGTCTCTGTGCTGACAGCTCGGAGCCTGGAGCCTGCTTCAGTTTCTGTGTCTCCCTCACTCTCTTTTCCTCCTCCACTTGCTCTCTGTCTCTCTCCTTCTCTCAAAAATAAATAAAAGTTTTAAAAAATAAAAATAAATAATAAAATACACAGAAAGTATCAACTTTATAAGCATAATAAAGATATAATATATAAGAATATATTTTTAAAAATTGGAAACGATACAATATGCCCTCAAACCTTAAAAGTTTTTCTTCATGGCCCAGGCTCTTGAATTTTAATAGTCTTGCTAATAAAGTACTTTCAAGTGACCATTGGATATTTTGATAAACGTTCCCTGTTGTGACTCCCACCCCCAGCTCCCAGGATGTCTGTTCCCACGGACCCCTCTAATGGTGCCATCACCAGGAGCCTGTTCTTCCTGGCCCGGAGCCCGCAACCTGACCTCTACCATCTGGGGTTTGTTGCTGTGTGCTCCAGGCTCACTGAAATGTATGCCATGCCTGCTAAACTCTTAGTGTCAGCATTCTGATACTGCTAATTATTAACTACCTAATGTGATAAACTAATCTGTACTGATGGGATAGGGTTACAGGAGCAACCACTGAATAATACTGACTTTGAACTTCGGGATAAAATGCCTTTGTCTTTAATACAATGAGAAGAAGAGTGAGCATTTCAGGCAGAAATGATATGGTGACATTCTTCCCAGTCAATAAAGAAGATACTTTTGGAACAGAACAAAATGACATTGTGTGTTATTTTTCACTACATTATTATTCTTGAATATCTCTTTTCTTCAACACATTTTTTGATGTAACTCAGCACTCATTTAGTACCTAAAAAGACAGGTATTAGTTACTTTTGCTAGTTTAAAATTAAATTTTCATAATAAGTCATTACATATATGAAAATCATCTTTTTCTGGTGAAAAGCTGAAATCAAAGTTAAAGTATTTAAGTCCATGTTACAGTGTATTAGTTAAGGTTCATTCAGAGAAGCAAGAATCATGAGATGGATGGATCGATCTATTCATCTCTCTATCATCTGTCTTTCTACAGATTTGCTATTTGTTAGAGGGATTTGACCTCACAAAGTTGTGGGAGCTGGTTAACCAGTCTCTGCAAAGCTCCTGCCTTGGTGTCTGAAGGTGAAGGTTGAAGTCTCCAGGGCAATAGTTGACAAAGGAAGGTGGATGTAAAACTGAGGAGAACAAGAAAGACTGGCAACCTACAAGAATATTCTGAGGCCTCTGGGACAGACTGAAACCGTTTGAGTTTTGTTACTTCTGTTTTTATTTTTTTTTATTTTTAATGTTTTTTATTATTTATTTCTGAGAGAGAGAGACAACGTGAGCAGGGGAGGGTCAGAGAGAGAGGGAGACACAGAATCTGAAACAGGCTCCAGGTTCTGAGCTAGCTGTCAGCACAGAGCCCAACGCAGGGCTTGGGCCCACGAACCGTGAGATCATTACCTGAGCCCAAGTCGGACGCTCAACCGACTGAGCCACCCAGGCATCCCGAGTTTTCCTACTTCTGACCTTGATGGTATGGGTATCCTGCAGAAGTTGAGGCTTTTTATCACTGAGCTAAGCACACACATCTGACACAGGTGTCAAAGAAGCTGACGGTCAAGGTTGACTGGTTATATGCCCCGCCATTGCTAAGAAGGTGAGTCAACAGATTAGTGACAAAATGTGTGAACTACAAAATGCTGCTTCCCTTCTCCCTAAATCTTTCTCAAGAATCCCTTTTATGGTCTACCTTAATTGGGCACATACAGTAAAGGAAATTCTGGGTAATGAACTTCAGCCTAACCAAATTTACACGTTACTAAGTCACCACACGTAGCATTTCTCATGGAACCACATTTTGCTAGTTCTACTGCAATTCTCCAAATATGTTCAGAAATACTTTAAGCTGCATTCATAAAATCAGGCCACTTTACCTATCTGAGGCTAAGTAACACTCCAGTAACCTGCAAGGTAAGGCAGCAGATGAGAGCAACCATCAGAATAGTTAATTTGATTTAGTAATCATATCAGTTTCATGTTTTACTGAGTTGATCATCAGAATGGGTGATTTAATCATGAATATAGGCAAGCTTAAAAGAAATTTTGAAAATGGCATTATCCTCAGATAAATAATCAGCAGGTGGTGTAAAAATCAGGTCTCTAAAATGTAATTATTTTTTATAATTCAAGGAAGCACTCAAGGCACAGCGCATCAAGAATTTTATCCTCACAATATTCTCCGAAGTAAATTGCCTGTCATTTCTGATTGCAATGCTTTATTTGGTCATTCTTTATTGTGTCACTTAAACATTTTTTATTTGGGGGACTGGGTGACTCAGTTAAGCATCGGACTTCAGCTTAGGTCATGATCTCACGGTTCATGGGTTTGAGCCCCACATCGGGCTCTGTGCTGACAGCTCAGAGCCTGGAGCTTGTCTTCAGATTCTGTGTCTCCCGCTCTCTCTGACCCTCCCCTGCTCATGCTGTCTCTCTCTCTGTCTCAGAAATAAATAAAAACATTTTAAAATTTTTTTTTAATTTTTATTTGTCAACAGTTCCCAAACAACCAGTAAGGTTAGCCTTTACCAAGAGTAAAATTAAGACAAGTGTTTGGAAATCGATTATTTATTTCCTTTATAGAATTAGCTCTGCAATCCTCAACCACTTAAACGTAGGTACTTAGTTTTGTGGGATCTTCTTTATCTTGGGCATTAAAATTAACAGAAAACTTAAAAAAAGGGAATTGAGGAAGAATTTTTTATTCTTATGTTTAATTTCAGAAGAAAATTAAAGCAGTATAAAAAGCAGGAAAATAATATATTTGAATAAAATTTACTAATAGGAATCTATGAAACTGTAGTGCTTTTTTCTCAAATCAAAGTGAAAACAAAAGACAAAAATGACCCAGTGTTTAAATATGCAACCACTTCTTAACTACTTTTTTATTTTCAAATATTTGAAATACATTAAGCAACACAAAAAGGAAAGTAACATTCATCAATAAGCCTCATAATTAATATATATTGATTGATAAGTAGGGAAAGAGAGATTAAGAGTAAATATTAACCTTCCACCCACACAGAATCTGAAGCAGACTCTAGGCTCTGAGCTGTTTGTCAGCACAGAGCCTGATCTGAGGCTCGAGCTCACAAGCCATGAGATCATGACCTGAGCTAAAGTCAGACACACAACCAACTGAGCTACCCAGGTGCCCCATCCATTTAATTTTCTGAGGAACTGTCATACCATTTTCCACAACAGCTATACCATCTTACAACATAGTTCCATGGTACAAGAGTTATAGATTTATATATATTGATTTATATATTAAATATTTACNGCCTGCATCCAGCTCTGTGCTGACAGCTTAGAGCCTGGAGCCTGCTTAGGTTTCTGCGCCTCACTCTCTCTGCCCTTCCCCCACTAACTTCAGTCTCCCCCCAAAAAATAAACATTAACAATTTTAAAAATATTTACATATTTATTTATATTCTATGTAAATTTGGAATTTTAAAATTTTGTGTAATTAAATATGTTACTTTGTCTAATTATGCTTTCTAGGTCACCTATTGTTTTACATAGTGTCACCATTTTCTTTTTACCAGCCATTATCATATTTTTAATGCAACAGTATAAGGTTAATTTTGTAGAAACATTTCTGAATATAATTTGCCCTCAAATATGCCATCATTTATGCAAAGAACTGTATTCTCTAAAACTATACAATGTTACATAAGGCAGCATTCTAGAATGTTACCTAAGACTATATGGTGCTATAAAAGGGGATAGTCTAGAATGTACATCCAATGTGGCCAGACTTCATTGTATTATTCCCTGTATACTGAGTTACTAGCATAAAATGTTGCACAAAGAAGTAACTCAATAAATGTTTGGTAAATTTGATTTACTTAATTTTACATTCATTTAATGTTTCACTATCTATGGTTTAACTGTAGGTGCATGGAAATCAAACTAGAGCATTTTGGATAAGGTTAGTCACAATATTTTCATTAGCTATTTCCCCTCTAGGATAAGAAAGAAAAGATTAATCCTTCCCAAAATGTGGCATGTGTCAAATTATCTCCTATGGTGATGTTTGAAGAAGATCCCTGTGATATTTCACCCTGTTCTCATGAAATTACATAGAGAAAAACCTCAGCATTCAATTGTTACTATACAACATTTTATTGGATGACCATCATAATAGTTAAAGGCCAGTTATATCTAGAAAGATAGTATAAAAATATTTTAACTGTAACTGATAAACAGTAACTGATCCTGATAACTAGATCCTCTCAGATACAAATCCAATCCAGATTTTACAGACCCTAAAATATGTAATTTCCAGCTCCTTAAGGTGATATTGATGTGGGTCATGAGACTGCACTATACATTAAACAATGATTCCTGAAATAATAAACATTTCAGTGTCTTTAGACTTCATTAAGTATAGAAAAAGAAAAGACTGATAAAGAAGATTGTAAATAATGATCTTGGAAATATAGGTAGCCTCAATATAAAGGTGAAGTTTTAGGCACGCTTGGACAATGGACGTGTAACTTGTTCCACTCAATGAAGTAAAGTAGAAGTTTGATTCTATCCTCTGTCAAGCTGTGAAGACCCTTGTGTAATTTGTTAAGCCCTTTTTTTTTCAAAGACATGCTCTGAGAACATGAAAATACATATCTATACAACTGTAAGAAAAAATATTGGTCTTCCTAGTCTATCAGTATAGTATACTTGGTATAAAATGTACCCTATTACACATCATACATAAGTTTAGATAAAATATAACAAAATATACAAATATGAGCAAAGATATATGCATAAGAATGTTCACAGAGGCGTTGTTAATTATGGCAAAATACTTGGAAGCAGCCTAAATTTCCAATAGGAGAATGGATATATAGCATGGAATAATCAACCAGAGGATACTACACAACAATGAAAATGAATAAAATAGTGTTATGTGTATTCATTCATCTAAACTGATGAATCACACAAATAACGTATTGAGAAAATCAACAAATTGTTGAAGAATTTATATAAGCTTAAAACTTTAAAAAACATGCAACGCTAAGCACACAGTTATATTTGTACATGTCTTTATATCTAAGCATTAATCTACACATATGTATGTGGAAGATTCATCTACACATATATATAAGGAAGAGTCAATAAATATTTGAAGAAAATAATACCAAATTCAAGCTAGTTCAAATTGTAAGTGGTGAAATTAGTTATTACTTTGGCATAAGGAGTAAAGAAAATATTACCAAGAGGAGAAAAGCAGTGGTTTAAATTATGTTTGTAGTATCCTTTTTCTTATATTTTTAATGTTATATTGTTATTTATTATTTTTTTGAGAGAGAGAGAGACAGTGTGCAAGTGGGGGAAGGGCAGAGAGAGGGAGAGAGAGAGAGAGAGAGAGAGAGAGAGAGAATACCAAACAGGATTCATGCCCAGTGCAGGGTCAGATATCGTGAGATAATGACCTAAGCTGAAACCAAGAGTTGGATGCTTAACCAACTGAGCCACCCAGATGCCCCAGTCTGCTATATTATTTCTATATTCCTAGATGTCTCAAACATTTCACAAATTTTAAAAGTAAAATTAATAAAAATAATAGGTAAAATTTCTTATAGCTCCAAGGTGGTCTTTTCTTCCTTATCTATGGTCAATATAAGAAAGATTTTATGGTCCGTTCTTACTAATCATATTGATTACAGTGAGGAAACAATAGCAAGAATGTAATATTTGACCTTAAGCACATTGTGGTCAAGTTTAAAGCATCATTTTGACCCTTATTTGACCCTGCAGCCCAACTTCCTATGACATTTTCCACTGATATCAAATTATCATTGTTTTTAATTACACATGACAGCATATACTTGTAAATAACTCTACATAAGATATTCCCTTCATTCGAGATGCCTTATTCTCCTTGGCTAAGCAATCCTACATCTTTCAAAAGGCACAACAGTTTGAGGGGCAGATTTTATTTTTGAGAGTCCAAGAATGGTCAGTGATTCCTGTGAACACCAACTGCCTGGTGTATGCCTCTATTCCAGAGGTCATAGGCTGCTTTACCTTCATTCTTGCTTACGTCTGTCTTTCGGTCTTTCTAACTAACGTGTGAACACCTAAAGAGCAGGAAGGGATTCAGAATCTCTAATGCTAGGATTTTGAATCCATAATGATTCTGGGATCCAACAGGAGGTTATGACCAGTGATTATTGGGCCATAGCATTCTGAGACTGAACCTTAATATTTCTAATTTTTTAAATGTTTTTATTTATTTCTGAGAGACAGAGAGACAGAGTGAGCAGGGAAGGGTCAGAGAGAGAGGGAGACACAGAATCTGAAGCAGGCTTCAGGCTCTGAGATAGCTGTCAGCACAAAGCCTGACTTGGGGCTCGAACTGTGAGATCATGACCTGAGCTGAAGTTGGGTGCTTAACCGGCTGAGCCACCCAGGTGCTCCATGAACTTTAATATTTCTAAATATTTGATGGTTAGGAGAATGCTAACTCTGAAGACATAAGTAGTTTTCTGCTTCATCTTAAGGCAAAATGTATATATTTCTGCAGAAAAATTACACTATTTTACAAAATAATACAAAAATATTTTCTTGATCCCCCTCCCCGAAAAATGTATCTCCTTCTGGACTGTAAAGTAACTGATTTGCAGCACAGTGGTGGTCTTGGATCCAAACCAGAGGGAGTTCTATAAACTCTAATCTTGGTCATATCTGAGAGCAGGTTTCTTATTGCTCTTTATGGGCTGTATTTTTTTTTCTTACTTTAAGTAAATCAGTAAATTTTAAAAATACAACTTAATCTTATTTGCACTTGGGGCAGTAAGTATGATTACATTTTAAAATATCAATAAGCAGACGTAGAATTGTCTGGAAGAATTGATAATGAAACCAGAAGTAACTTTTATATTTCTAGAACTATTGTTAGAGTATCTTGCAGAATTAAAAACCAACCACCACACAGATTTGTGGAAAATGTAAGTGTCCCTTTGGGGTTTCCAAAAATCATGTGGGGAAAGGAAACTAGTGGAAGAATGGAATTTCCATAACCCAGGAAATGAGGCAGATAATGGCAAAGATGATCTTACTTTATATGTACAGCTTGTGAGGTCTGGGAAACGCTAGGGCTTACAATTGAATAAATAATCTAATTAAACACTTTTTAAAGAAAATTTACATTAAGAAGCCTTTGGAATAGACTTAAAAGGTCTATTCCAGAAAAATGTTCCAGGAAAATATTAACTTGTTGACTCTGTGTTGGGGAAGGTCATCTAGAGGACATGACCACCAGTTGACCCATGAGAATAGACCTTAGCAATCAGAGGATGCTCACCTCCTCCACTGCCTTTGGAATATGAATTCTGGTTGACTTCCCACCCTCAGAGGCTGCTCCAAGGTCAAGCCTTGAGATAATGATGTGGTATTGAGACCATCTGGATGGTGTATATGGGTGAATGCAGTTCAGGCATCTACATAAATGTTTAAGCTTTGACAAGTGAGTGTGAAGATCTACTTGTCTTGCGACAACCCAAGATAAGCCTCCTGTGTAAGTTCCCTTGCTTCATAAACCTGTCACCTACCAACTTGGAGTGGCCTGCCTCTTTCTTCTCTCTCTCCTTGCCCTCCATCTTTGGGGACCAGTTTCAGGTTTCACTTGGGAAGCTCTCAGGAGCTCATAAACCAACTTTCTGCCACTGTCTACCCATGGACATGTCATTCCTAGTGGTTACAGCCTAGGAAAATGCTACCTACGTTGTTAATCTTTTGTGTCTCTACAGCAGTAACTTCATGTATAAGTTATCTTTAAGATATAAAATAGAAAAATTCCAGAATCAATAGAGAACAACTATAACCAGTAACTCTGTCAGCAATTATGTAATTTCTTTTTTATTAAAAAAAATTTTTTTAAATAATGCTTATTTATTTTTGAGAGAGAGAGACAGAGAGAGAGAGACAGAGAGTGAGTGGGGTATGGGCAGAAAGAGAGGGAGACACAGAATCCAAAGCAGGCTCCAGGCTCTGAGCTGTCAGTACAGAGCCCGATGCAGGGTGCAATTATGTTATTTCTTATGTGAGCATGTAACATAGGTGTTTTGGTTATCTCTCTTCTTAGGAGAGAAATGAAGCTTGGAGAGATCAAATAATATGCCCCAAAGCACCATGGCCTCTTAGAGAGAAAGCTCAGGAGTTTACCTTCTGTCTTCTATTCCAGACCCTATCTTCTTCCTTTTGCCCTACACTCTTTGCACATTCTTGGTACAAAATGGAGAATTTTATATGCAGAATATTTTCCTCCAGTCACCCAATTCACACTTATGTCTGGCCCTGGTTTTTCTCTCATTTTTGTATGTGGTATCTATATTGTAGTTCTCATTTTACCAATGTCCGTATTTGGTCCAAGCTGACACTTTTTGAAATTCTTCAGCCACTGAGGAAATAATGGCTTTCATGTTTTAAAAGGGTCACTTCCCATTCCAAGGCAGATTGACCTGTACCCTAGCCCTACACTGAAGACTGAACAGGAGGTATCTGACTCTTAAAGAACTCTCCAGATCATGACCTCATTTTCTTACTGCTTTCTGTTTCTCAACCTGAACCCTGACCCTGTTTTTGATTCACTTTTTGAACATGATCTGCTCATATTAACTCTTTGATAGTATGTAATGTATTTACTTGTAGGATTGACTTGGGAGCTCAAACTCAGAGTTCTGCTTTCTTTTTCTTATAATCCATTCTCTACCTTGACTTTTAACAGGAAACACACTAAATTGCATGAAGATAAGCTCCATTCAGCTAGATTCTAGTGTGGGACATAATCATTTGAGTAGACAGGATAAATTTGTTTATTTGCCTCTCTTGGAGTACATATACAAAGCAAGCTATGTGATAGAAGCTTTTTAAGAAAAAAAGACTTTTAGAAGATTAAATACAGATAGGAGCATTCTTTTATTTCTCATAACCTATTGTGGAGAAGGGCTTTGATGAATATTTCTCTCAACAAAGATCAAGGCCCTAATGAATGTTCATGAAAGTTTGGGAGTTTTTCTAAGGTCTTGGAATACTCTTGCTTAGGAATCCTGAATGGCTGGAGAATAAAAATGTGTCTCACGGGGTCTTATGTTGTGCTTAAGTATTATCTGGAGAGGGTGGGGGTAGAGGCCTTACCCCCACTCCTGAGGATAAGGGCAGGAACAAAAAGCAGTTCTTGGAATTTTACATTATGCAGTACAGAAGACAGTGAGTTTATCAGAGAGAGACACACACTGGAATAACTACAACTTAGGAAATTTACCAAATTAAATAACACTCAAAAGCTGACACAGAGTGAGCTGCTGGTAGAAGCCAAGGGTAAATGTGACAGGCCTTCTTTGGAAGTAGAGCAGAGGAAAGAAAGCCTGGGGAATGAATCACCTACACCAAGGGTCATGGCTGCAGAAGCCCATGTTTGGCATCACTGTGAGCGCACAGATCATGGAGACTTGAGATAACGCCAGGTCAGGCAGAAAGCATGCCTTGGTGATACAGACAAGACTTTATTCCTGTTTTCACAGCATTTAAGCAATCTCGTCAGCTAATCATCACCCATCCTCTTACGCCACACTGGGCTGACCCAGAAAAATAAACTTTAGGGAGAGAGAAGGACTACCAAATCCTTCTCCCCTCTACATGATTCTCTTCAATTGCAGTCTCTACCCAAGCACTGATAGAAGGCTTTTAGTAACTGATGATAGTGAAGACATACTGAATTTTAATGTCTACCAAAGGGAGATCCAGTTTCAAACTATAAATTAGGAGATGGGGAAAAAATGGACTTTTTAATACAAGTTCGATTCTTTTTTCATACTGGAGGGCAAACAAGAAATTTTCCAATGATAAGGAGAAATCTTAGATTTGTATAAAGAAAATTTACATTTAGATTTTAATGTAAGCTCATTGATAACATAAGCATCATATGGGAAGGATTTTTTTTCTGATTTTCTGACTGCTGAATTCTCAGTGTCTAGAATTGCATTGAGTACATACTAAGTATTTCAATGAGTATTTTTAAATAAATGCTAAATCTTCACAAATCTGGAATGGATTGACCAATATCATGTATGACAAGGGATATCACCACATTTCCTACAAGATATTAAAAAAATCAACATGTTTATTAATAAACATCTTTATTTTAATACATTTGCTAACCTAGGCAAAATCAACAAATTCCTTGAAAACACAAATTTCCAAGTTTGACACAAGAAATGGCATACTCCTATATTTGGTAAAGAAAGTAAATCCATAGCTAAAAACCTTTACATCAAAACTATATTTGGTAAAGAAATTAATCTGTAGCTAAAAATCTTTACACAAAGAAAACTTCAGACCCACATCACTGGTAAATTCTTTCAAATGTTTAAAGAAGAAAAATAAAGTTATATAAATCTCAAATGACTTCTTTCAGAAAATAGAGGAAGAGAAAATAATTCCCAATTAATTTTATGAAATTATCATAATCTTAAAACCAAAGCCTGATTACAACAAAGAAATTTGACAGACCAATATCTCTCATGAGCATGACACAAAAGTATCAAACATAATATTTGCAAATTGAATCCAGCAATATATAAACAGGAATAATTCATCTTGAGTAAATGGGATTTATTCTAGGATATAAAACTTAGTTTAGCATTCAAAATTAACCAATACAGTTTACACTGGCAACAGAATAAAAAGAATAAAAATCATCTCCATGGATGCTGAAAATATATTTAATAAAATTTAACACTTGTTTTGATTTAAAAAAAACTCAAACTGCGAGTAAAAGAGATTTTTTTTCTTCATTTGTTATAGGTTATCTACTAAAACCAATAGCTAACATTATATTTAATGCTGAGATATTTATTATATCCCCTGTAAGCTAGAAATAACCAGAATGTCCACAATATTTTTTACTCACAAGTCTACTGGCAATCTTAGGCAGTGCAACAAGGTAACAAAAAATTGAAAATATGAACATTTTTAAAAATTTTAATGTCTGCAGATTGTATGATTATGGAATTTAAAAGCCCAGAAGAACCTATATATACATCACTAACAATAACAACAGAATTTAGCAGGTTACTGGATGTTATGACAATACAGAATATATTGTATTTCTATACACTCACAGCAAATAGTTCGAAAATAATCCTAAGAAATAACATGATTTAAAATAATATCAAATGCTTTTAACAAACCTAACAGAAATGCAGAAGACTTTTTGATTAAAACTAGAAAATCTCAGCAACAGAAATTAAAGTGGCTCTTGGGGTGCCTGGGTGGCTCAGTCAGTTAAGCATCCCACTTCAGCTCAGGTTACGATCTCATGGGTTTGTGGGTTCAAGCCCCACATTAGGCTTCACTGTGACAATGCAGAACCTGTTTGAGATTTTCTCCCTCTCTCTCTGCCTTGTCCCCACTTGTGCACACTTTCTCTCTCTCTCTCTCTCTAAATAAATAAATGTATTTTTTAAAAAAGAAACTAAAGTGGCTCTAAATAAATGGAAACATATACCTTGTTCATATATTTGTAAGGTGCCAATTTCTCCATGATTAATCTACAAGTTAAACACAATATAGTACCTAAAAATATTTGATAGAGTTATTGAGATGATGTATGTGAAAAATAGTTGAATCTAGTAGAAATCAGAGGACTTTCAATAGTTAATACAAGATTCAAGAGGATAAAGATACCAAATTTTTACTGTGAAGCTACAGAAAGCACGACAATGTAACATAGGAATATGGATAAGAAAATCATTCAGTGGAATAGTATTAATTGTTCACCACCATTTGCCAGTCTCAGAGCTTTAAAGGTTTTTTTTTTAATAAGATACAGTTAATTAGGAAACTCATTACCCTTTTCTTTTACCAATATCTATAATATGCTTATAAAATTTATGTTCATTAAGAGCAAAACAGCAGAAATTGGGCAAATGTTAAGGAAAAGTGCTTAAAAATGGGTAAGTAAAAGTGGTTAATGAGGATGTGGAGTTGTGCTGAAGCTTACTGGAAGTCAAGGAAGTGGAAGTTTAAACTATAGTGAGTCCCATTTTATACCCACTAGATTGTTAAGATTTTGAAGGTTGGATAATGACAGGGCTCTACAAAGACAAGACTCTTTGCACTCCTGGACAGAGTATTGTAGAGAATACCAGTCACCCTCCTTCTGAGGAGCAGTCTGTAAAGATTAGATCAATCAAGAAAATCGTATGTCCCTGCAGTTCAACTTTTGGGTATATACCTAGAGAAATTCTTACATAGAAGTTTAAATGCTCATCTATAAGATGTTCCAAAGCAGTGCAAAACACGAAACACTCTAGGGATCCATCACTGGAGAAACAGGAAAGAACATGGTATAAACACACCATGAAATTCCATCCAGATGAGAAACAACTAAATAGATGCTAATACAGCAATATGTATCAATCATAAAAATATAATGCTGGCTAAGAGAAAAAAGTTAGACTCATACAGTAGTAACATCTAAGCAAATGTCACTTTTTTCCCATGTATTTATTTATTTAATATAATTTATTGTTAAACTGGTTTCCATGTAATACCCAATCCTCATCCCAAGAAGTGCCTTCCTCAATACCCATCACCCACTTTCCCCTCTCCCCCACCTCCCCACCTACCCTCAGTTTGTTTTCTGTATTTAAGAGTCTCTTATGGGTTGGCTCCCTCCCTCTCTATGTGTAACTTTTTCCTCCCCTTCCCTTCCCCCATGGTCTTCTGTTAAGTTTCTCAAAATCCACATATGCCTTATTTTTTCACTTAGCATGATACTCTCAAGTTACATCCACATTGCTGCAAATGGCAGGATTTCTTTCTTTCTCATTAACATCTAGGCAAATTTCAAATACATGTACATAACTGTCAGAAGTAAAAATCTAACAAAAAGAGGTACACATCAAACTCAGTTAAATGGTTGCCCAATGGTGGGAGAATGTGAATAAGAATTATGGTTAAAAGAAAGTAGCCAAATATGTATAAAGGGAAAAGAATCTTGAGTCAATTATTATACCATTTCACAAAGTAGAGAGTTTTGTTAATTCAACTTTCTGCCTGCCCTTAAATTAGAAAAAGCATCAATCAATCAATAAATCAATCGATCGATAATGGCATATCCATATAACGATGCAACAAGTGTATTGGTTTTCTATTACTGTGTAATAATTTAAGTCAACACAGGGGGTTAAACAAATACATATTTACTTTCTTACAGTTTGTGTGGGTCAAGAGTCCAGGTACGGCTTTGAGGGATTCTCTGCTCAGAGTTTCATAAGGCTATAAACTGTTGGTCAGGCCTGTGTTTACATCTGGAGCCCAAACAGATCTGAACATAGGCAAAAGTAAGTTTCTTTGGTGGCTTGCATGAGTGAGGTCCTCTTTCCCTTGCTATCTGTTGGCAGGGACTTCTCTCAGCTCCCAGGACTGCACTCAGGTCCTTACCATTTGCCTTCCCCCATGAGCCTTTTCCATCAAAGCTATAAAGAGGACTCGAGCTCTGGTGTGCCAAGACAGACTCTTATTCAGAGAAAATTAATCCTGGGAATGACATCCCTTCACCTTTGCCATAATGTAACCTAATGGAGGCATTGTTATCTCAACACTTCTGTATATTCTATTGGTTGGAAGCGAGTTCTGTCTACACGTAAGCACAATGGATCACCAGGACATGATCACCAGGGTCATCCTAAAGCGACACTGCAAACTTTTAAATTAATGAGGCACTTCTAACTTACGTTAACTTATGGGCAGATTTCCAAATTATAGTCAGTGAAAAAGCAAGGTGTAAAATCATTTGATAATATAGTATCTACTATGTTTAGTAATGCATGTATGTGTTTAAATTTATAGATAATTTCTGAAAGGATAAACAAGAAACTGGCAACAGTGACCCTTTCTGCAAAGAGTTACTGAGTTGTGAGGGCAGGGAAGGAAATAAAATTTAGTAGTTACTCTTTCAAATATTTTTTAAATTTTATACAAGTATGTATACTAGCTTTTCAAAAAATAAATAAGATTTCCTATTAAAAAACCTGACATTTTAAAAACTGCAAAATGTCAGACTGCATAATACATAAACTAAAATAAATCAGAAACAACTCAAGATCAAATATTTTCTTCCTATCTAGAACTGCATATGGCGCAAGAATGAAGATATGTTTGTAATCATGGTCTTTTGAAAATCAAAGTTCTAACTATAAAAAGATTAAGTTGCTATTTATCACATGAAAGCAAATTTTAGGAGTCTAAAATTTGGTCTTGGATGTAAGTTTCATGAAAATATGAATTAATTGATAATTGTTAACTTCTTTCAACAAACAATTAAAACTCCTCTAAACATAAATTTTACCATATACGTTGAATAGTATCATATATTTCTATAGAGTCAATTGTTAAGAATCTCTTTCATCTAAAAAGTGTTCAGTTGATCAATATCCAATTTGCATACATCTTAATATGTAAATTAATGTAGAGACAGACTTTATTTTTCAGGCATCATGGGATTGGTACTGTAAGGTGCACAGTAGACCCTTCAGGAGTTGCCCCACTATATTATTACAATATTTACATCTCAGAGAAGGTGAAGAGTAAGTTTCTCATCTGTGTTCCTTCATTATCTATCAGAGGTATTGGCTCTTAATTGATAATAAATATTTGTCAAACATTCAAAAAAATGTTTGTGATAGAAACTAGTGAGATTGGTTCCCACAAACCAATATTTGTCTGATAAAATATCATCTTTGTCTCTGAATGCCTTAAAGATTCTGAAAGTGACACACGAGCAGGCAAAATTCTGTCCATCATCTGAAATGTAACTCACACTTTTCCAATTATCTCGGTACAGTGATACCTAGGTTAGGAAGTCATAAGGAACAAAGCTTCTTTGAACAATTTCAGCCTGAGATAATGACAAAGTTTAGCTCCCCTTGGCACTGGACCAGCATAGTAGTAACTTACAGCAAACAAGGGGAAGTGGGATAAAGTTAGTTGTACTCTGTGTTTTCTAGATACAGTAGACCCCCCTTATCCATGGAGGATATGATCAAGAACCTCACTGGATGCCTAAAACTGCAGATAGTACCAAAGCCTATATATATTATGCTTTTTCATATTTTATCATATATATGATAGAATTTAATTTATAAGTTAGGCACAATAAGAGATTAACACAATAACTAATAGAATAGAGCAATACACAGTACAGCAATACAGCATAATAAAAGTAATGTGAATGTGGTCTCTTTCTCTCAAAATCTCTCTCTCAAAATATACGGTACTCACCCTTCTTGCGAAGATATGAAATGATGAACTGCGTATGTGATGAGATGAAGTGAGGTGAATGGCATAGGCATTGTGACACAAAGTTAAGCTACTACTGATCTTCAGATGATACATTGGGGGGGGATCATCTGCTTCTGGACTGTGGTTGACATCGCGTAGCTGAAACCACGGATAAGGGGGAACTATTGTATTCTTATTCTGTTGTTAAGCCACTTTTTCAGATTGCAGATATATCAATTACCTCTGTAGATACAGAAGCTTCTCAACGAGTAGCGTCACATTAGCTCATAGACATACATGTGCATGTATATATGCAGGAGTGTGAGTATGTCTGCTTAGGTATATAAATACTTTCTAAGTGTATTTTTAAGTCCTTCACATATATTAAATCGATTGTTCCTTATAACAATGTTATAAGATAGAATCGATTTTTACCCTCAGTGGAGGAATCTGAAGCATAGAAAGGTTAAGTAACTTTCTTATTTCTTAGGGACTAAGATGTGACAGAGTTAAATTCGAACTCAGGCAGTCTGACCTCAGAATACAATCTCCCAAATACTGGCCAAATAGCTTCCCTAAGTGTGCTACAAGCCTCTGGTCGGGAGAACCACACGGCAGGGAATTAGATTCTCTCTGCGTAAATTTAGCCTATTCACCAAAGTGAGATGGGAAAGGAGAAATCCAATCATGGAGCACAATCCTATGCTGAATGAAGTTTTTGATAACAAAATGTGTCATTGAAACATGCTTTTTTAGCAGTAGCATAACCGTTTTTGAAAACATCCAAACTGGCATGACTTCTCCCATGTATATGTCTTGGAATCATCTGCCTTGCTTATCTTATAAGCTTTCTGATTTTTAATATGACTTCTCAGCCTTTGAAGGGAAAAAAATCTGCTTTGCACTTATGTAGCGTTTGTATTTCAAAGTACTCCTTATTATCACTCTGCTCTAGATTTACTATCAGGGAAACGAGAGGAATAGAGTATGTATTGGTATATGTGTCTACGTTATGTTTATATTTGATGCTCTTTGTGAATCTCAGCTTCAACTTACAAAATAGGCAGGAAAAGTAGTTTTTGTGTTCAAAAATAGACTCATAAATATTAGAATGTATGTTTAAGTGGTACAGTATTTAAATTACTCCATTATAAACAGACTGTTAGTGCCCCTTACATTTATTCACTCACATCTCACCAGCATGGAACATCCCATTTTATAATATAAATATCTCATGTTATCAGAAAAAGGTAAATTAGTGTTTTGAACAGAGGTCTCATTTATTGGCCAGTCTAAAGACATCTTTCATTAATTTATATGTCTGTGTTTTCTTACATCCACCCAATGTACAAGCATTGAAGAATACCCACCTTTGCTTTTAAAAATCCTGCTTCTTGATAGCACTCCTTCCAGTGAATATATAATTCATTGTAATCACTATCTGTGACTTTCCAGTGCTAAGCCCAATTCTCCTAGGAGCCTAGAAAAGGGGTATGGATGACTGCAGGCTCTTAGGAACACTAATGTTGTAACATTAGTTCTAGTGAATACTCACAGACTCCGGAAGCAAGGGGATACCTTACGATGCACAGCTGCCGTGTTCCCACCTACTGAAGCAGGGAATACTTTAGGACCGGGATTGCATTGTAACATTCAGAAGCTTACACTGGAGCTTACAATAACCATAATCAGAACCTGATTGCTTTTTGAAGCCAACCCTTTTTGAGAAAAGACTCTGCATATCATCGATTTGTAATACCAACGTTTGCTTGGACAACTCATAATTTGCATGAGGAGACACTCCCTTTGCTGAGAGTTAGGACTTCCTTGATGAAAGGAGAACCATAAGGCATTTGGAAGGAGACAGAATAATGATGTCGGTTATGTTTGCAACCTCTCTCGGGTATATGTGAGAGAATAAAAGCTTAGAGAGCGACTCCGGGTTTCTTAGGCCAGGAGGAGGAATGAGCATTTCTATGGCGTGTCTGTATATCCTCAGGAAGCAAGGGCTTAGAGCCACGCACACATTTATGTGCACTACCTTGGTGAATAGCCCCTCTGCACGTCAATAAAAGTTGCCTGATTTCCTTAACTTTTTTCTTCGAGGGATCAGGACTGTCTCATTTTTAAAGAATGGAAATACACATTTGGAGTCAGCGTATATTTCATGTTGCTGAGACTGTTCCAAGAGTTGCTCGCATCTTGCTTTTTGCCCTTAGCATTTCTAGGCCCAATGTGGATGCTTCCACTGCATTCTTTTCTCCTGGGTGTGCAAATGAGCCACAGGCCTGCTAGGTGTCCATCAGGAATACAGAGGCTGTCAAAAGCCCTCCAGACAGAAACCTATTTGACTTTTGCTGAAAGGGAAGAAACAGGTTCCTTAATGTAACTCTCGCTCTTCTTTTAAAATAAGGCATAACCATAAATTAGTTAATAAATCCTCGTTTAATACTTAGAAAATCAGTAGGTATATGAGGGTCAAGACAGGAAAAGGGTATTTTTAAAACCAACCTACTAGAGAAATGCATTCCAATGAGCGTTGCTCTCTTCAGAGTAATCACCCGGGGAGACTGTCCTCCATTTTAATAGGGCTGCCATAGCTCAAAACTGTGTTGAATCTCTTTTGGAATTGCCTTCAGAGTCAGTTTACGAGCTACATAAGAAAACCATTACTTTATGGTTATACCTCATAAAGTTCCATAAAGGGAATAGGAAAAACAAAGTGAAACAAATGGGGTGTGGTTTTGCCCATCCATAAAATCAACTGAAAAGATAGGCTTTGTATCTTTCCCAGAACATTTATAGCTGGTATTCCTTTGGATATGCAGTAGAAAAAACTATTAGGCAAGTCTTTTAAGAGAAGTATCTGATGCCTGGGTACCTAACTGTTCAGTTTCCCGTAATATCTGGCAACACAGAGAGTATGTTTTTAAGGACTGTAGACCGGTTTGGTATCACACGTGTTGACCTGCGTTTCAAGACTGGTTGGACGTCCTCACAGAACATTAGTGGGAGTACAAATCCATCAGGAAAGCAATCTATTCTTATGAAAACAACTCTGATGGCTTAATAACCTTTACCTACAGGGGTCACTACCTTATTTAGGCCACTATCAGTTATATTCTTTAGTGTTGTTCTCTTTTATCAGATCTCTGTTTCTAAACTGTCTGCTTAAACTGTAGACACAGTAAACTTTCTAATTCGTACATCTCAATATGACACTTCCTGTTAAAACTTTGCAACGACTATCTGTTGCCTTCAACATGAAGCTTATTACCTAGTATGATATATTCAAATCTTTCACAAATCTGTCTTCTTCTAGATATTAGATTGATTAGTCGTGCCATAATTCCATTTCTTCTGATTGTCCTGCCACCTGATGGACTTGCTTCCAGCAAAACACTGTTTCCTACCTAGATTTTAGAACTTCGCACATGCTTCTCATTCCATGGTACCTAAAATGTTTATATAAGATTTTAGTGTACAGAACAGCTATCATGCCCCAGTGATCTTCCCTTATTCTAGGTGGAAGACACAGAATCTATCTTTCTAGCAGTAATTTTCAGCATTTATTTTAAATCATAGATACCTAGTGTACATTATTTAAAATGCTGATTTCTTGGATAATCCTAAAGGCCATGATCCATTAGGTGTGTTATGTCTAAAAACCGGTATTATTTCAAAAGCATGCTTGGGGATTCTAATGTAGATATTAATACCATATTTTGAAAAATCCTGTTAGAATACTTCCCACTTGCCCTTAATCAGTGTAGGAAAGGATTTTGGTCCTCTTCTAAAACATCTGCTATGAACTGATGATTAAGCACAGCATTAATCAAATACTAAAAACTTGAAAAAGAATTGTTTAGTATTTAATTGGCATGAAAATACACAGACCCTGTTACCCCATTATGCTAGAAAGGGCAGAAAAATGGTTGCAAATAATTATATTCTTCTTTTGCATGCATGCTCCTCCACCCAGCAAGAGGTAAAGTTTATGGTCTTCTATTTGAATCCAGGCTGGTCCTGTAACTGTTTTTGAACAATACAACACAAAGAAGTACCATTCAAAGACTTCTGAGTGTAAGCAAGCATTATGAAAGTCTGAGAGCTTCAGATTCCTTTCTTTCAGGACATTTGTTAAAACCCAGATGGATTGCAGTGAGAAGTCCAAGCCACAGGGAGGGGCTGTGTATATGTGCTCTGGCCAAAAGCTCCAAAAACCTTCTAATTGACAGCCAACATCAACTGCTGTTCAGGTTACAGCCATCTTGAACCACTGCAGCTCTATGTAGCCCTTGAAAGACTGAAGCCCTTGAAAACATCAAAAGGGGCCCAAGATCATCCAACTGAGTCTAGTACTTCAGAACCATGAGAAATAATAGCATAGTTGTTCTCGTAAGTCAGTATGCAATAACAGATAACTGAAATTCACATCCATTCTTTCCTTTTCTATACTACTGCCAGTTCTCATGCAAAATGATTCCTCTAATTTTGAAAGACAATTGACTGTTAACTGTACTCTTTCATGGGAGGTAATACGGAGCTTTGTAAAGGCCAGTTTAATTTTTGCTCATTTGTATTTAAGCAAAGACTCATATTAAATAGATAACCTTTCATGATGTGCTCCATTTTCTTGGCCTACCTCTGACATCACCTGCATTGTAGCTGCCCCTCCAGCTCACATGTGCTGGCTGTTACCATTGCATCTTCAGCTCAGATTGCAGATCTTTCCTCTTGCTGTGCCAAGGCCTTCTCTACTTGAAGGGGGTGTGCTTGGCTAGTGCACAAGAGCATTCTTTTCTTTCTTTCTTTTATTGCTAACAATATGGGTTTTAGGAGTAGAATTCAGTGATTCATCACTTACTTACAACACCCAGTGCTCATCACAGCAAGTGCGCTTTTTAATGCCATCACCCATCTGGCCCATCTCCCAGCCACCTCCTTCAGTCAATGCTCAGTTAGTTCTCTATTGTTAAGAATCTCTTGTGGTTTGTTTCCTTCTCTTTCTCTCCTTTCCCATGTGTTCATCTGTTTTGTTTCTTAAGTTCCACATCAGAGTGAAATCATATGGTATCTGTTTTTCTCTGACTTAGTTTGCTTAGCATAATACATTCTAGTTCCATCCATGTTGTTGCAGATGGCAAGATTTCATTCTTTTTGATGGCCAAGTAAGAGTCCATGTGGGTATATATACTGCATCTTCTTTATCCATCAATTGATAGATATTTGGGCTCTTACAATAGTTTGGTTACTATTGAAAATGCTGTTATAAACATTGTGGTTAATGTATCCCTTTTGAATCTGTATTTTTGTATCATTTGGGTAAATACCTAATAGTGCAATGGCTGGATAGTAAGGTAGTTCCATATTCATTTAACATATCTATTGGAAGTCTCTGTCTCAGCAGACAACAAAAAGAAGTAAAGGGCATACAAATCTGCAAAGAAGAAGTCAAATTTTCAAATTTTCATATGTCATTTGCAGATGACATGATACTCTATGTATCCTGAAAGATTCAACCAAAAAAACTTGCTAGAACTAATACATGAATTCAGTAAGCTTTCAGGATATAAAATAAATGTTCAAGGGGTGCCTGGGTGGCTTCTAAGGTAGCATCTTATTGCACATTTTCTGCTTCAACCTCTCCAAAATCGCACTCCTGCCTCCTAAGATCATCTCACAATTTCTTATCTCAGTACTTATCTCCCAGGGAAATCTCCCAAGTCTTTTTCTCAGGCTCTACATTCAGGGGAAGCCAAATTAATATACTTCCCTTAAAGTTATGGACAATGTCATGGGCAATGGAAATGTTATGTTTGTTTCTACCCATATTCATACATGAAAACCCTAATCGCCAGTGTGGCTGTATTTGGAGATGTGACCTCTATGGAAGTAATCAAGGTTAAATGAAGTCAGAAGGGTGGGGCCTTAATTCTGATGCCCTTATAAGGAAGGGAATCAACAGTACAGATCTCTCTGTGTTCACAAGTGGAGAAATGTTAAATCATGTGAGGATGCAATGTTCCTTTTTTGTCTTCATGAGTCCCTAAAAATTTGCCTTGATGGTTTTGACCAGAATTTTGCTTGTCCTTGAGCCACTGCTAGACAAAAAGTTGTTTCACAGCCTTTTTGTGTCCTCCTGGAATGCACACAACCCTCATGAGACTTTCTAAGAGATTTTGCTGCTAGCAACACTCATGAAATAATTTTATGACACAAGAAGACTTTTGTACTGAATTTTTACTTCATACCCCACAGTGTGTTTATGGAATGTTTAAGGCTAGTCCCAGTTAATTTTTCTTTTTCCATCAGTTTTGCACTCACTGTTTTCCTTTTTCCTTGCCACAAAAATTAAAGTTATTAGATTAGCTCTATATTCTCATGGAAGGTGTTTTCCTATCCACTGTCACAGTGGTTAAGGAAACTGAGATTACTTTGTATAGTGAGATTTAAGTCACATAGAATATCAGGAAGTTTTGACCTCTACTTTATCCCTTCTCCAGTATTTTGTGTTCCCTAAACTCAGCATCCTCCAATCAGCTCTTTGTGAATGTGAATAGATCTGAATCCACGGTAGATGTCTTCCCTCAATATTTCTGGCATCAAGGGTTAAAATTTAGGTATTCTATAATTTCGCAGCCCTTTGATTAAATGAGGACCTTCGAAAAGTACTTTCACAGACACATTCAGGATAAGATGTAAATAGATAATATTTATTATTTCTTTTATCACTGGTGTGCAGTTAACTTTTGAATTTTAACATGGAAAGTTAAAAAAGGAATGTGACACACTTGGAAATAGATGAATGGTACTATGTAATATTTATTGCTAGATTTTAGGTACTGTGTTAAGGATTTTATGTATATTAAAGGTAATCTTCAAAATCATCTTTTAAGGTACATATTTTATCATTTCTATTTTGTAACAAAGAAACTGAAGCTCAAACAGGCAGAATAATTTTTCTATAATCTCAGAGACAGAAAATGGTAAAACTTGGATTTGAATCTCTGATTATTTTAATAAATCATTTTGTCCTTCTACTTACAACAAAATAATTATGACAAAACTAGTGTATAAGCTGGTATTTCAGACAAGACCATGGTGAACATATTTCAGTCAAGAAATCATTTTGTGACCTCTATTCAGAGAAGTTATCGATTTTGCTAATAGAATATAAACTTCTGCCAAATGGAAGGCAGTGGGCCATCATCTAGCTCTAAGGCAAGTACATTCCTCAATAGAAAGAATAAGTCCTGAGAGTTGGTCTCAGATTCCTTACTTGTGAAATAAATTTTATCTTTCAATGATTTTAAAGTAGAATATGAAGTAAAAAATGAAATATTATGCATTAACTGTGATATTGTTTTCATTGTACAATTCTTGAAAATGAAAATTCTAAATAACACATGGTTAAGGATTAAGGTAGTTCTTACCTCTTACATTTTCTATTTATAAATGATTTACCATTTCCAGAAATGCTCCCCTCTTTTTCTCTAATGCCAAGAGTTGAACATTTCCTCTCTTTCTTTTTTTA
This sequence comes from Crocuta crocuta, assembly GCF_008692635.1. Taxonomy (NCBI): domain Eukaryota; kingdom Metazoa; phylum Chordata; class Mammalia; order Carnivora; family Hyaenidae; genus Crocuta; species Crocuta crocuta. Next base: position 4,525,186 of record NW_027531910.1, read on the forward strand.
TTCCTCACAGACTTTGGTCTTTTTCTATTTAGTAACACATCATTAGCATTTTTTTTTCAGGATTTGGTGTCATTCTGTTTTCTCGTTGACCTAAAAGTTTCCAAGTGAGACAAGAAGGTGAGCAGGAACTAGAGAGGAGCCAACCTTCCTGGGTCATAGAGCATATTTGGTGGTTTTGGGGAATAAAGATGTTACTATGTGATTAACCAAAAAAGAAAAAAAAAGGGAGGGTTTTCTCTTTCTGCAAAGAACATTTTCCTCAGAATATGTCGCCAGTCTGGACACACAAAAAGTGAATAGAGGTATTTGTCCAGCCAGTTAGAGAAACTACATAAACTTGTCAACAAATGGAATGACAAATATCACAAAGTTTTGCCACGTCCTGCAAAAGAATGCAAGAACACTAAATCCTGGCAATAAAAGGTTCCCAGAAGAGCCAGGTTAGGGCCTCAATAAAAGTTGTTTTCCTTTTTTTAAAAATAAGTAAAACCTGGTACTTAATTTATTCAATAATCCAATAAATAAAACGAGGGACTTGGAACTACAGTTTTATGTTACGCGGTCATTTTTTAAAAATACATGGTTAAATGAATACTATGCCCAAAGTCATATAGCAAGTTAGAAGAACAGAAACCACTTTTGCAGAGTTAGATTTCTTGACAATTTTAAACTTTCCCTTTGCATTTAATGCTTCTCTTGCCTATTGTTGCTAGCAGCAAAATCTCTTAGAAAGTCTCATGAGGGTTGTGTGCTTTCGTCAAGTACAAGGGGACAGAGAGAGGCTATGGAATAACTTTCTGTCTAGCAGTATCTCAAGGACAAGCAAAACCGTGGTCAAAACCATCAAGAAAAATCTACAGGGACTCGGGAAGATAAAAAGTGGAATGGTTTCTATTTGCCATCTGTATGTCATCTTTGGAAAAATGTCTATTCAGATCCTCTGCCCATTTGTAACCGGTGTGTGTGTGTGTGTGTGTGTGTGTGTGTGTGTGTGTTCAGTGGCATAAGCTCTTTACATATTTTCAAAATTAACCTCTTATTAAATACATCATGTGTAAATATTTTCTCCCATTCAGTAGATTTCCAAAGAAGACTTATGAATGGCAAACAGACATAGAAAAAGACACCTAATATCACTAATCAGCAGGGAACTGAAAATCGAAACCACAATGAGATATCACCTCACATCTGTTAGAATGGCTAGAATCAAAAAGGCAAGAAATAACAAATGTTGGTGAGGATGTGTAAGAAAAGGAATCCTAGTGCACTATTGCTGAGAATGTATACTGGCACAGCCACTGTGGAAAACAGTATAGCAGTTCCTCAAAAATAAAAATAAAAATAAATACCATATGACCCACTAGTGTCACTACTGTGTGCCACCCAAAGAAAATGAAAGCACTAATTCAAAAAGATGTATGTGCTCCTATGTTTATTGCAGCATTATTTACAATAGTAAAGATACAGAAGCAACACAAATGTCCATCAATAGGACATTTGGATGAAGGTGTAGTGTAGATAGATAGATAGATAGACAGATAGATAGATAAGATACAATGGAATATTTCTCAGCCATAGAAAGGGTTGAGATCTTGCCATTTGAGATAACACGGATAAACCTAGAGAATATTATGCTAAGTGAAATAAATCAGAGAGAGAGAGATAAATGCCATATAATTTCACTTACATGTAGAATCTAAAAAACAAATGAATAAATAGAAACAAAAACAAAGTCAGGCCTATAAATACAAACTGATGGTTGTCAAAGGGAAAGAGATTTGGGGAAAATGGGCAAAATGGATGAAAGGGAGTGGGATGTAAAGGCCTTTCCAGTTAATGAAATGAATAAGTCACAGGAATAAAAAGTTCCGCATGGGGGATATGATCAATGGTATTGTAATACTGTATGGTGACAGACGGCAGCTACACTTGTGGTGAGCAGAGCTGAACATAGAGAGATGTCCAGTCTATGGCCATCCAGAACACGCCCGATCTCATCTGAACATGGAGAGATGTCCAATCACTATGTTGTGAACCTGCAACTAACATAATATTGTGTCTCAACTACACTCAAATTTACGATAAATAAATACAAATTTTTAAAACTAGATTTGTGTGTGTGTGTGTATTCACATGTGCTACAGGGTAAAAACTCTTTTAGTACCCCTTTTGATTTAATCTGATTGCTAATATGTTATGTTCATAGTGAACACGCATTGCTTATATAAGAAAAAAAGGGAGTTGAGGAGAAAATATTTCCATTTTCACACAACAAAGTTCCTGCTACTGGTGTTTTATAAAGCGAAAAGTGGGAGTTCCTAGAAGTACATTTCCTAAAAGACCTACAAAGCTCATGTCTAAACTTTCATCTCCTCTCTAGTCTCTCTTTCACTGGGTTCCCACCTCTTCTCCAGAGGCCTGGTGCTTGTTGAGACTAACGACGTCAGCTTCTAATCTAACCACAGAGATGTTCTCTTGCCTCCAAATCCATACCCCTAACATAGTTTCTCATTAGAGACTCTAGTAAAAAATAAAAAAGAAGATGCTTTCTACCTCACAGATATCTCTAGTCTGTGCTATTTGCCGATTTTGGATAATCCAGAATAATTCAGGCTTCTAAAGTTTATAGCACATATCTTTACTGTATTCCATAGTAAGCCTGTTTCCTCCATCAGGCTATGAGCTTTTGGAGGTTAAACTGAATTTTACCATCTCTGTATTCTTACCATCTACTACAGTGGATAACTTAGACTAAATGTATTATCAAATTTGTTTGATCTGAAAGACACAGGAAGAAAGGGAGGGAAGAAGAATTGGGATAAAGAGACAAAGAAGAGAGAACAAACATTGTTACATATTGTGGTTATAGATTATCTTATAGCTTGGTTAAACCCAACCTGACAACATTATGATATTAAAACGGCCTGGATAGTATAACGACTTATAGTAATGTATTTGTGAGAAACCCATCTCCATATTACAACATACACACACACACGCATATATGACACCTGCCTGTATTTTGGGTGTGCTAATGCAATGTTTAATTAAATTGCTAAAGTGTTCTGGTTTTAACTGTTCTAACATTTTTTAAATAAATTGAATTTAAATATAGATTTTAATAATAATAAACATGGACTATACATATTTTTGTTAATGGCTTCTAAAACCACTTGAAAATATTATCCTTTAGTGGAGAGTTGAAAATAATTTTCACTAAAACTCTATTTTTTGCCTGCATGATAGAGGTGTCATACCAAACCTGAGCAATCTCCCTAAAGGGCCTTGTATTCTACTCTATATCATTAATAAATTATCCAGGTTCCATCAATTCCATCATAAAGTTGGTTTAAAGCTATATTCATATGCTTGCTCTATGATAGATTCTATTGATGTGAAACATTAAAATGATGAGAGAGAATTTTTTTCAGGGAAAAAAGTAAATTCCCAGATTTCCTCCAGTTGCTATTTCTTGCATTTCACTTTTGCAGTTGTGTTATAATTAACTTCAATTCCTCCCTTTGCAACTTAAGCCTTTTCTGCTACTCTCTCGTTGATGAAGATGGAAAACAGCTGGCTGCCAACAGCACTTTATTTACCCCTAATCTTTCCTCAAAACAATAGGAAGCTCATTTTTTTCCGTACTCCACCTGATCTGATTGTTTTCTAAAGTCACTTGAAAGTGTAAAAAAAGATGGACTAGAAATTGTACAGCCTTTTAACCAGTCTATCACATACATGGATTTCTTTTCACCAAGTACTTGAATAATTTAGACTGTGTTGGGAGGACAGAGACGCCTCTGAATAAACTGATATGCAGAGAGCAGCAGTAAACAGGCATAGCTTTTCTAGTCTTCTATACTTTTATTTCTCTTACAAAAGCTGTAGCTATAGTTTTAAATAGAGAAAAGGTGAAAAGCAACCTGTGAAGTTTTGGTTATCATTTGAATATATACCAAATCATCTTCTTACTGGTGAGAGGAAGAAGTATGAATTGAGAAATCTCTATGTTCTAGTGAAACCTCTGTGATTTAAGTGCGCTAATTCGTTAACCCAACACTAAGTCTGAATAGAAAGATTTACATTGAAATTTGTGAAATTAACAGAATCCTTTATGTTTAGTCACTATAAAAATAGCCTTTTGAGAAATGGCCTGTGCTCACAGTTCTTATAATAAACAATGAGACTATGTATTATGACTGATCATTTTAATATGAAAAAGTGTCCTGTCTCTTCAAATGTGAAATATTCTCTAGGGTCATTTTTCTAGTGCTTCACCATCATTCACTTGAGCATCATTGTCCTACACCTGGACTCTTTCACTAGCTTAGATATCAGCATTTACTGGAGGGCTCCAACCAGATGCAGCAAGTAGCAAAGATGTCACATGCCATGTGGGACTGTAATATAGTGCACCTGACAACTGGCAGAGCCCTTGGAAACAAGGCTTAATGGTTAAATGAGTGCAATTAAGTGTGCCGTTACATCTTTGCTGTCCCAGAGTAGGAGAATGCTTAATGTGACTCATCAGCCCCATTCCAAGTTCCAGACACTTAGAAACTGAATGAGCATAAATAGCAAAAGCCACAGTAAATCAGTTGCACAAAAGAATTTATAAGTATAAAAAATGATAAGCAATTTTGGTCTGCTGGTTGCTTTTCACTAATGCAGCTTAGCATTTAGAATCATTTCCAATTCGACACATTTAGCTTTGCTCTATTGCAACTTCATAAAAATGTTATCTACCTTTGCTAGACCAAAAAATAACCATTTGTAAGCCACACCTTCTCAGGGAAGCCAGAATGTCTTTCAATTCCACTGCCAAAATCAAAACAAGATTGCTAAATTCAGGTTAAGAAATAGTTCTACATTGACCTATGTTGCAACTCCTATCCAGCAGTCATTTTGAAACAATCAATAGTACAGAGAGCCAAAGTCTAAGATTACAGAAATTGCCCATTTGGGCAATCAGGACAAAAAGAGGTAGAACATCATTTTGTGCTTCTCTGATCAATTGTTGTCCTCAGGAAAAAAAAAAAGAGGAAAATATAAACTTCCTCAACTCACAGTCAATAAAACCATAATTTTAACTTTTGCAGGGAAAAAAGTAACATCCCAACTTGGTAAACAGAAGGGAAGATTTTAGACAGAATGCCATATGAACCACCTTGAAGAGCTTTAAAGAGAAAATTTAAGATCACCTGTGCTAAAGACAGCAAGTAGAGATGAAATAAAAGTGATTAACCAGCATGAGTACAAGTTTTTCCATTATAAAACACAGAAAGTATTCTCTCACCCTAAAATTCTTCTGCATGCCAGGAAATTACTGCTTTACTTGAAAACAGTAAAAAAATTCGGTGAGAATCGATGATTCTCAGTCTTAACAAAATTTAAAATCCTAAAGCCTACGATACAAATGGAGTAATATAAATGGGCCAAATCTACACTAATCAGATTGGAACAGGCATTCTAGAGGTGACTAGATTTTACCTGAACACTTACCTGCCTATAATATTATGCGTATTATTAAAGACACTAAAGTAAGATTCGATTTAAAACTAAAGAGAACAAATTAATGCTATCCATTAGGTAGATTCCAAAGTCTGATAAATTTAATGACCGTATGATTGTTACATATTGTTTGATGAGACTCATATGGCATTTTTTTGGTGAGCCCCACATAGAAAATGAACAATAAACAAGAACAGAGAATAAAATTCCACTCATATCTGATAGTTGGAAATAGAAACAGAGCACACTCAAAGGGGTCTATCAGCTGCAAACGTGCTTGGTGCTTGCTGGAGCAGATGGCCTAGTTGATGAGAACTTCAAACAGTCTGCAGCCAGACTTTAGGTCCAAACTCAGCTCGTTGAGAAATACAAAAGAAAAAGTGAAAACAAAAGCAGCCTTCCCCCAACTTGAGAAAACTCACTTAAGAAAAAAACTGTATCAAATTCTAGCCATTGGTTCATGGCATTCACAAAGTCATTTTGATGAAAACCTTGAGTTTTTACGTTTTGGTTTCTGAAAATAAGCCTGAAAAGTTAGATACATCATGAAGACTGTGATAATTTAAATATGTAGGGTTAGTGTAATGGCCAACCCTAGTTTTTATTTGTGAAAAGTGAGGTGGTCACTTAACAAATATAGCACTGTATGAATTTCCTGCCCATATTATTGAGTGACAGAGGTGACTTTTATTTCTTGTTACACATTAATTAACGAAATGGTTAACAGTCAGCATATGGCATATGGTGTTCCTTTCACACCACTGTGAGCCATGCCACAGAATGCTACATCACCCTTCTAAGAATGTTTTTCTTTCTCCTTCTTCCCCATATGGCATTCAATTTTTAAATAGATTTATCTGCATACACTCAATGTCTCTAGTCCGTATGCCATAGTTGGAAATCAGGTGTGACTGAAAGATGAGAGCAAGTTCATATAAACCTCAGCTCCCAGTTGGGTCTATGGATGAGAGATCTCAACCACAAGTATTTTATTTCCACAGAATGTGTAATTTCCGCAGAAATCAAATGAAAACTAAACTCACTCATTTGCCTTAATGTCTAATTCCCCATGATGGCAGGAAATTAAGACTAAACTATTTAGGTCTAATCAAACTACTTAGTTCAACTCATTTATCTATTCAGAAGGTTGACCTCAGAAATGCAAGGAGCTGAACAAAGGCAGACCGAAGTTTGACAAAGGGACTTTTGGATGACATCTAACATATAATTAGACTGTAAACTCTAAGACTCCATAGTAGAGATTTATGAAGTGAATTAAACGATAAGAGTGTCATTAGTGCTTACAGGCAGCCTCATACTCATTCACAACTTGACTGAGGCAATGCTGTTTGATTAAAGACATTTGTCTAAGTTATAGAGTAAAATGTGTTTCATCATAAACAGGAGGATACAAGTTTTACTACCAACCTATTGCTACTCTTAATGCTAAAATTTGGAGGAAAGACTGTCTGAGAATCCCCCGCTGCTGAGGGCATCACGGTAATAAACATTGGGCGATGGGTTCTGAGGTTGCTGTCCCCTCCTGTATTTGTCATATCTACTGAGAAGTTTTATACACATTCTTTGCCCTGTTTATGAAAATAATAACAAATGTCCGTTTTGATAAACAACATAATTGTAGTCCATTCTTTCTCTTTTAATTGACTGTGTTTTGTGAGACAAGTTTTAGTTTTATAGCAAAACTGAGCACAAAGTGCAGGGGGTTTCCATATACCTCCACCCTCACACATACATAGCCTTCCTCATTATCAGCACCCTCCACGAAAGTGGTACATTTGTTACAGTTGATGAACCTCCAGTGACATATTATCACCCAAAGTCCATAGTTAACACTAGGGTTCACTCTTGGTGTTGTAGATTCTACCGGTTTGTATAAACGCATAATGACAGGTATCTACTATTATATTGTTATACAGAGTGGCGTCACAGCTCTGAAAATCCTCTGTGATCCGCCTATTCGTCCTTCCCTCGTCCCTAACCCCTGGCAACTGTTTCCATTGCGTTGCCTTTTCCAGAATGTCATGTAGTTGCAATCACATAGTACGTAGCCTTTCAGATTTATTTCTTTTACTTAGTAATATCTATTTAAGGTTACCCCATGTCTTTTCATGGCTTTACCGCTTCTTTCTTTTTAGTGCGGAATAATATTTGATTATCTGTATGTACCAACTGATTTATGCATTCACCTACTGAGGGACAGACATCTTGGTTCCTTCTAGGATTCAGCAACTGTGAATAAGGCTGCTATAAATATCTGTGTGCAGGTTTCTGTGTGAACATAGTTTCCATTCCTTTGCGCAAATATCAAAATACCAAGCAGCATTCGTGTGCTGAACTATATGATCAGAGTAAGTTTAGCTTTGTAAGAAACCACAAAACTGTCTTCCAAAGTGACTATCATTTTGCATTCCCATCAGCAGTGAATGAGAGCTCCTGTTGCTCTGCGTTTCTGTTAGCATTTGGAGTTGTCAGTGTTCTGCATTTGGGACATTTTAATAGGTATGTACTGGTGTCTCCTTGTTGTTTTAATTTGCATTTCCCTGATTTCATATGATGTAGAGCATCTCTGTAGGCCATTCTTAACAGTGAATTTAATTATTTTTTTATTTATATTTGCAGTACCTATTTTTCTTTCAGTTGGGTAAAAATATTTTTTTCTGATTCCCTAGATCTTATATATTTCACCTTTCAAGCTAGAAGACCAGATTAGTTCTTCTCCAACTCATTCATGCTTACATAATAATATGTATGTAATTCCTCTTCCCTTTCATAGTAAATTTGTATAATTTATTTACAATAATTCTATTCTTTTCCCTAGTAGATTATGCACTTTAAAAGGTCAGGAAATGGGGCACCTGGGTGGCTCAGTCGGTTAAGCATCAGACTTCGGCTCAGGTCATGATCGCATGGTTCGTGGGTTCGAGCCCCGTGTCAGGCTCTGTGCTGACAGCTAGCTCAGAGCCTGGAGCCTGTTTCAGATTCTGTATCTCCCTCTCTCTATGACCCTCCCCTGCTCATGCTGTCTCAATTAAAGCATTAAAAAAATAAACAAATAAAAACTCAGGAAAGGGGTGCCTGTGTGGCTCAGTCGGTTAGATGTCCAACTTCAGCTCAGATCATGATCTTGCGGTTTGTGGGTTCAAGTCCAACACCAGGCTCTGACAGCTAAGAGCCTGGGGCCTGTTTCAGATTCTGTGTCCTTCTCTCTCTGCTCCTCTCCTACTCATGTTCTGTCTCTGTCTCAAAAATAAATGAACATTAAAATTTTTTTAAAAAAAGGTTAGGAAATTATATCATCTTTACCTTTGTACCCCAACTGTATAAAACACAATCAGTGCTTATGAACATTTTTGAATGAATAAACTTTATATATTATGAGTATGCATGTTAGTACTAACATAGAAAGTTTTATAAATATAAATATCATTATTATAAATGGAAAAAATGTTTTAAACTAAAATTATCTCACACCTTCCTATTATTTATTTATTTTTTTTGGAATAACTACAAATTAAAATAAGAAAGAAATAAAGAGGGGTCCCTGGGTGGTTCAGTCAATTGAGCTTCCTATTTTGGCTCAGGTCACCGTCTTGTGGTTCGTGAATTTGAGACTCGCATGGGGCTCTGTGCTGACAGCTCAGAGCCTGGAGCCTGTTTCAGATTCTGTGCCTCCCTCTCTCTCTGCCCTCCTCCAATCATGCTTTGTCTCTCTGTCTCTCTCAAAAATAAATAACATTAAAAGAAAGAAAGGAAGGAAGAAAGGAAGGAAGGAAGGGAGGGACAGAGGGAGGGAGGAAAGAAGGGAGGAAGAAAGAGAGAGAGAGGGAGAAAGAAAGAGAAGGAAAGAAAGAGCATGAAATAAAAGGCAAAATAAATTATTCGAGAAACTTTCCTATTATGTGTTTAGAAGTAGGAAATAGTTTTTAAGAATCTAAATGATCTTAATATGTGTATCTACAGAATTGTAGCAAACCTCAAATTGAATTATTTTATTTATTTTTTTTAAATTTTTTTAATGTTTTATTTATTTTTAGGAGAGAGAGAGACAGACAGCGTGAGCAGGGGAGGGTGAGAGAGAGAGGGAATCACAGAATAAAACAGGCTCCAGGCTCTGAGCTGGCAGTCAGCACAGAGCCCGACGCGGGGCTCGAACCCACGAACCGCGAGATAATGACCTAAGCGAAAGTCGGTCGCTTAACCGACTAAGCCACCCAGGCGCCCCAAATTGGATTACTTTTAAAAATATCGAGTATTGTTACCAACTAATAGCACCTTTATGAAGTAAGACACACTATTTGTTCATACATTGATACATGCATTCATTTATCGTGTGAGAATACGTGAAGAATAAAAGATGAAATACAGCCATTGTTCTTATGATGCCTAAAAACTTAGCACTGAGCAAAAAACTGAATTTATTCAAAGGAAGTTCTAAAGAAATTTAAAAGAGAAAGAGAACTCTCGGCTAGGAGGAGTCAGGGAAATGTCATAGAAAGCAGCAGAAGAATTTCCCATCCTTCAGTGGTCTCATTGCTTTCAGTGAAAACACCAATACTATTTAAAAATAGTATTTATTTGGTGGTGGTGTTTCTCTATGTTACATCCATTCCTTGAAATGTCATTCTAAAAAGAGAATGAAAATGCCAATAGTTTAAAATGATTTTAATTAAGAAACAGGCTAAGTAACGACTTCATGTATTTTAGGAAAAACTGGAGCAAGTAAGTAAACCCTTTTAGGAAGTGATTAATAGCTTCTGTTAAATCAGTGGAACTACATCAAGGAGAATGAGCTTTGTCCCAGACAGCTGAAGGAGGAGTGATGTGTCAAATTTTTCCTGATTTAATGAAATTCACCAATAGAAATTGATGGTAAAATTCAGCTCATTTGAGCATATAGAAATTGTATACTTAGTAAATAAATTCAGATTTTATCAGCAAACACTTTTTAGAAACCAAACTGTACACATGATGGTAATTATGTAATGCTGTGATCCTATTCAAGATGTTTAGCAAATATCCTCACAGCACTAAATAGGAGGTTTGACTTAGACTTATGATTTAGTCTGTTATCGCTGAAATGCTCTAAACCCATCCCTGACCACTTTATTAGCCATAATCCTCAATTGTGTTGGTCTCTGCCTCACTGTATTCCAGATTTATTTGATGTAATAGAAAATTTTGAACAAAACCCAAAACTATTTATAACAGGAGAAGGAGAGTATTTGAGAAAGGAAAAATGGGAGTAGAAAAGTAGGATGAAGTGGGATTATGAATGTTCACAAAATGCATGCCAAAAAGGCTTGTAAAATAGCAAGATGTGGGCTATGAATTTGCTTTTGAGTTTTATTGCAACAAACCCAAAAGGAATGTGTGAATTATTTATGTGATTCACAGTGTTCATAAGGCAAAAATCAATTATTCAAAAGAATCATTGGTAATCTTGATAATGGGACAAGAAATACATCTTTCTTATGTTCTGATAGCTATATGTGATATGAAACAGTCAGCTGGAACATTCTTCTCCTAGACATACTACTATGTTTTGTGAAGTCATTATGTATTTTTCAATGTATACTAATTATAGAAATGCTAAATTTACAGGCAGAAAAAGCAATTTGAAATGGTATGAAAATTCCCAACAAATTAGTTTATTTCAGGAATAAAATTAGGTTACGTACAAAAATTGACTTTGAACTATGCATCCTTCTGCTGTATTCCGTGATTGTTAGTTCTTTCCCTTGTGTTTTTGAGAACTATTAGACATTAGAGATTTTGAGATTACACTTATTGACAGATTCCTGAATAATTACAAGTAATTTGAAAACCAACTGAGTAAGAAGTAGATGCAAAGGTATGCTGTGTACATTGTGAAGACTAACCTGGAATCCAGATGTCTATAAAAAGTACATATAAGGATATTTATGGGCATGGCCAATATTTCCCCACAAAATATAGCATTTTCTCCAACACACAGAGAAATGAGTGATTGAGGCTCCAAAATTCTACATGAGTAACTCTGAACAGAATATTTATAACTGTTAAAAATAATAATTATATTAAAAATATAATTAAATTTAATTAAAATTTAAAATAACAATTAAAATATTATCAAATTAAAATAATTATATTAAAAATAAAGTTAAATTTAAATTTAGAAATAAAAAATTAAGTGAACATTAATACACAAAAATATCTTAATAAATATATCAGATTTTCAGTGCTACAATTCAGTGGTGAAGCCTTGAAGGAAACATACTTTCTGGCCATCACCCTAAATAATGAGTTCACTTGCCAAGCAATTTCAACTGTAAAGCATTTAACAAAAAGATGGCTGATTTTGTCCAATTGTTTATCAAAATATCTTATTTATATCAATAGAACAATATCACTTGCATATAAAATGCTTGTTACATATAAATTCAATATTCAGTTCATGAGTATTCATAGAATGATAATAGTAATATTAGTAGTTACTGGCAATATTAATAGTTTTATAGAGTGCCAGACAAGTTCTATTCTAAGCATTCAGCAAGTATTAAATAATTTAATCTTTACAACAACTTTATGAAGTAGGTACTATTTTTAACCTGAATTTAAAAATGAAAACTAAGGCAGAGACTAGTCAAGCCTCTTGGTCAAGGTCACAGGATTGCTAAGTGGCTGAGCCAGGATTTAAACCAGCAGTCTAAATACAGAGCATGTGTTCAGAATCAAGTCAAACCACAGTGGCAGGTGCTGAAGATATTGTGATGAACAGGACAGACATGACCTACAGCTTCACAGATCTAATGGAGGAGAAATTGTAGTTAACTGCAATGAAGATGTGTTTGATGTGGGGACACTCAGTAGGGGAACAAACTTAATCCCAAAGCGGGGAAAAAAGGAGGTCTGAGAAAATAGGTAGAAGGTTGCCAGGAAAAGTAAAGAAAGTGAAAGAACCTTCCGGAAAGAGAAAATCGCAGTTGCAAAATGCTATGATTCTATGAGTTTATAGGGAATAATGTAGGGTTATCTTTGTTTTGTATAAATAAAAAAGTAATCTCTCTATTGACTAAATTAACACATTTATCACCTTATCTTTCACTTCCTCCTTCTTTCAGATATAAAGTTTGAGTCTGCAGATTTTTAAAATTATATAACCATTTCTTGAAAATATTGTAAGTTATGCAGCAGCATAAATTATCTTGTAGCAAGTTTGGTTACTTCTGATATTAACATCATCAGCATCGCAATGCTTAAATGATGAAGCGTCTACTGCTAAATGCCGGGCATATTTATTTCATCAGGAAATATGTAAGATAAGTTTTCACTTAAAAATACAAAATAGCCTACTACCTAATATAGTTTTAAGACCCAGGCTGCAAAGATAGGCAATAATATTTTCAACCCGTGTTGAACACAAAGAATGAGAATTATTCCCAAAAGCAAGTGACCTTGTCCACTTGGGAGAACATTTTATGCAAGACCGTGCAAGCTGCACAGTTATAAAACCAGAGGTGTCATTTCTCCAATGTGAGTTTTGAAAGTAAAGGGCATTTTAAAGACACACCCCCAGCCCCTTTGTCTGCCATAAGCTGGATAGCTCAGCAGTGCAGAATCAATGATCTGCACTAATACCACAAATCATTGGCATGGGAAGAAAAATAGAAACTCTGAGACCTAAGGCTTTAAAGCTGTAAATAATAACATTGATAAAGAAGAAAAATAATAACAAAAAAGTAATGATTTTAAAGGTAATTTTTTTGTCTTCCCAAAGTGGATATCTATATTTTAAGATTCCTAGTTAATATACAGGTCAATCTTGTGTCATGTTACATTTAGTAATGTCTACAGCAAATGTTTTGCAATTTTTCTTAGAAATCCATTGTTTAACAAATAAGACAAGATTCATCTTGTTTCTATAGGTGTTCCACCTGCAAATGCAGCACATATAATTTTACTTAAATGTGAATCAAGTTCATTGCACTCTATCATTCCAAATAAAAATTTTCAGGCTAGATAGAATTCTAGATTTTATTTGCTGCATTTTTAATGTTATCAATTTAATTTTGAAAGCAAAAGATTTATCTTAAGATTTATGAAGCATGCTTTATTTTTCAAGGAGTGAAAGTGGAAGTCTTTTCTTCTGCCTTTCTTTCAGAACTCTCTATTTCACTTTACATTTTGCATCTAAGGATTACTTTTGGTGACTGGTTAATGAATGATCTTAAGCAATACTAAAAGCAAATTGGAAAAGAAATGTGAACAGACAGGCAACTCCAATTCCTAGATAATTCCACAGCTTAAATTTTGTCCATTGTACCCGTAACCATCAACTTGGCTCCTCATTTGTTATGACCTGGGTTTAAACTTGCCACAATATAAATGGGCAAAACCATAGCTTAACGCTTAGCTACTTCTGAAGGAATTCGTTCCAGTAAGAAAATACTCATCATTATTAAACACAATTATCATCACCAATATTTTATAAAGAATAAACTTGCAGCATGGTGAGTAATGAGAGGAAATAGAACACACAAGCTATCATGGGGCCAGACTCAATTCAACCATTTACAATGTTAATGCACCGACTCCTCTAATGAAAAAAGCGGTCATCAGACATCTCACATAGATTTGAAGTGTCTACTGATTGATTGACAGGTGCTGTGACAGATAAAAACCATAATGTTAAGATTATAAAGTAAATTTTTGAACAGCAATTTATCAATAAGTTGTAAGAACTATAAATTATTCTACCCCTTATTCAGAGAAATTGCTTATCTTGTCATAAGGGAAAGAATCAAAAGAAGAAATTAAAATAATTTATGTAAAAGCCTCCTTTAATATTCTTGTATAATGACAGAACTGGTTTTTAAAAATCTAAATATAAAAAAGGGCATAATAGGAGCCTCTGGGTCTCTCAGCTGGTTGGCACGGGACTCCTAATTTCAGCTTAGGTTGTGATCTCACAGTTTGTGTGTTCAAGCCCCACATTAGGCCCTTGCTGATCATGCAGGGCCTGCCTAGGGTTCTCTCTCCCTCTCTCTCTACCCCTCTCATGCTCTGTTTCTCAAAATAAACAAATGAAGTTTAAAAAAGGACATATTAAGTCATAGTTCTGTGATAGATTGAGCAACTGTGAATATGCTGAATATTGAGACCATGAAAAAACATAAAGCAACAGTTTATGAAATATTTTAGACAAAATAATTAAAAATCACAAATTTACAGCCACTATAATTGCAACCATGCAAAAAAATATAGAGAGAGAAAGAAATATTAGCTAAATGTAAGTCATTGGATTGATAGGAGTAATTTTATTCATTGTTAAATATTTATGAAATATTGACTTCATATTTCATTTGAAACCATAAAAATTACAAGTTATACTCAAATATTTGTACACTCAAAAATACAAGTTTTCAAATATTGAAGGAAATTTCCTAATCCAAGTTATTGAATATTCTTTATTATTTAGTAAATGATCAATGTAAAATATTTTTTTAGTTTAAAATGATTTTGCTCTCCCTAATTACATATATAAAAATATATAAATATATATAATATATATACTTAAAAATATAAGTACATGTTCATATATTAATATAAGCCTTTATCCTATTTTCACTAGAATATAAATCTCTAGGGTGACAATTCTTGTCTGTTTTGCTCACTGATCTATCAAAACATCTAGAATAGTGTCTGGCACATAGTAAATTTCATTAAATATCTGTTTAATGAATCACTTTAAGTAATTTTAAACAGTTCTGTCAGAATTCATATGTTCATATGTCCACATGTGAATATGCTATTCTCAGAGAAAAAAATCAACTCCCCCTTCCCTTCTTAATGAATGAGTTGGATTTTATTGTATTGTGTGAAAAAGGAAAAAGATGTGGGTGCAATTGGATTCTTTGACAGCACGTATTAAATACTGTAGCAATAAAGGTATTTTGGGCCATGAGAAAACATAAGCTATGTACCATATAAACAGAATATTATCCGTTGCATTTCCAAACATTTAGGTATTCATATGACTGGTATCAAGTCTTAGGGAAGAAACCACTAAAAGAATGATACGAACCAGACAGGATTCTTTGTCCTTTGTAGAAGTCCAAGAAAGGACAAACAGGTGTAGTCCTACACAGAATAACAAATGAGTACCTAATTTTGTCTCCCTAATTCTGAATTATGATGCTTACATTAATATTAGCAGACTATATTAGCAAAAACAAAAGAAAACAGAAATCAAGCTAGACTGGTCCATAAGGATATTCTACCAGAAATCCCATTACCTATGTTGGGTCATTTGTTTAAAGGCAATAAAGAATTCAGTCCAGTACATGCCAGATACATTGCAACAAAGTTTATCATAAGGCAATTTCTTTGCTACAGTATATACAGATGCTTCTTTGGCCCACTAGCTTTATACTCTTTTTCAAACATATTTGCTTACTGTTACAAATATAATTGCAGGTTTTAATATTTTAGAAGGTGTGATGAGCTGAATTGTGTTCTCAAAAATATGTTGAAGCCCTAACCCTAGAACTCTAATTCTTTAGCATCATTGCAGACATGGTTGGTTGAGATGAGGTCATATCGGATAATGAGAGCACTTAATCCAATGTGATTCGTGTCCTTATAAGAAGATGATATGAAGACATGAAGAAAAAATTCCAGATGAAGCTGGAGGCAGAGATTGGAGTGATGCTGCCAGAAACGAAGTAATGCCTGGGTCCACCTGAAGCTGTAAGAAACAAAGGATGTTCACTATGAAAGAATACCTTTCTGTTGTTTGAGTCAGCTAGTTTGTGTTACTTTGTTACCGTAGGAACCAAGTACAGCCCTAGGAAGACTATTAAGTTGGCTAACCCATATAAACAATATTGAGCTTAAAGACATGAGTTTCAATCTTGGTGCTACTGTGCTTTGTGGTGAGTGATCTTTGTGAGATATTAAGCCTAAATGTCTTAATCTCTCAGTGAAAATGGTATCTATATCATAGTAATTGCAGCTCTTCTTCTCGCTTTCCTCCACTGAGCCATGGTCTGTTGAAGGCATTATTAAAAGAGCTGAAGAACAAATCCAATCTTTCCTTGAGTTCCCATTATATTTATAAAGTCATACCAGGTACTACAGTGATTTACACTTGATACAAACAGAGTGTAAACTGATCTCAGAGAATTAAAGTGCTCCAAAAGAATGGTGAGGTTAAAATGCTTAATGCTAACTAAATTTTCCTGTTCATGCCGGTTCAAAGAAAACCAAAGGTATCTCTTGAATGCAGATATGTATGAAAGGCAAACATTCTACACACAGATAAAAGCAGCAGGTAAAAGCCAGATAGGAATGCAAGAAAACATAAAGGACATGCATTCCATGGAAATGAAGAGAGTATTAACTGAACGGGCAAGATCAGCCTTCCGCAGGGAACCACAATCACTGCCCGAGACTGGTGATTCCCCACAAAGTTACTGACAGTAAGTGTTTTAAAAGTCAATAAATTAAAGCCTTGGCCTTTTGCACCCAGGCAGGTCCCAGAGTTTCCTAACAAATTTGATAACACAGGAGTCTTTTTGACAGCCTTTTACTGTTTGGGTCCAAGTATATCGGCAGCCCATATTAATTTCTTGTATAACACTCAAGAGCAATATGTGGATGAACCACAGAAAAGTTCAACCCAGTGTCTGGAGATGAAAATTGAGATAATTATACTGACCTTTCTCTTGGAGTTTCTTGGGGGAAATGAGATCTTTGAAAATCTATATTAACCTATCTAAAACACAACCAAAAAAACTCTAAATTTCTTAGTAATCTGAAAGTTTCACCTGTTTTTTTAAACTTTCTAGGATTATAACAGTAATATGTCCAAATGAATGTAATCTTTAGAATTGCAATTTATACCTTTATTCCTTTTCTATAATTTTAGTTTATTTTTTTTTCAAACCCTGTTTCTGTGCATTCATTTTACTTAGCAGGGTTAATAGTATAATACAAATTGTAATTTAATTAAATCAATGAGTGTTTGTGAGATCGTATATGCTTGTCTGTGTTTAGCTAATACTTTCATATGATCTTCTAGGGACTTTTCTAATCCTAATGAACGTCAGTTGTGGTTTTCACAGCATTGCAAAAAATATGGTAAATCTTAACTGCACTGCCTACTTTCTATAAGGAAGGGATATGTAAAGACTTGTGGAGACAGTGTACATCTAAATGCTTTAAAGTGTACTTATTCATTTTGAAAGAGACAGTGAGAGGGGCGCTTGGTTGGTTCAGTTGGTTAAGCGTCTGACTTCAGCTCAGGTCATGACCTCACAGTTGGTGGGTTCGGGCCCTGCCTTGGGCTCTGGGCTGACAGCCAGCTCAGAGCCTGGAGCCTGCTTTGGATTCTGTGTCTCCCTCGCTCTCTGACTCTTCCCTGCTCACGCTGGCTCTCTCTCTCTCTCCCTCTCTCTTGCTCTCTCTCTCTCTCTCTCAGAAATAAATAAAATATTTAAAAATTTTTTAAAAAATGAAATATAGTGAGAATGAGCAGTGGAGAGGCAGAGAGAGATAGAGAGAATCCCAAGCCGACTCCACACTGCCAGCTTGGAGCCTGATGCAGGGTTCAAACTCATGAAAGGCAAGATCACAACCTGAGCCGAAACCAAGAGTCAGACGCTTAACTGACTGAGCCACCCAGGTGCTCCCAGTGAACATTTTAAAACTCTTTCTCCATATCAATCGAACAATCCCTGTAATCTGTGTTTTCTGTAGACATGTTTGCTTTTTATGGCACTGTCAAAATACACTTCAAATTAATCAAATTTTTAGAAATAGGCTAAAATTATTTGGAAAATATTGTTGAAATAAGACTTCATACCTAAATTTTGGATTGAAATAAGTAATCTATCTTTTTTTCAGGTTTTCTGACTGAAGGATTTGTTTAGTTAATGGCCTGTGGTTTTCTATCAATGCAAAGCTTCTTCAAGAAACAAGGAAAAGCTAACCAATAATCTGGCAATCGCAATAACAAATATTAATTGGGCCCCACTAAGCTTCTCTTTCCAAACTCTACACTCAGATAAGGTTCTCTAGGAATCAACACCCAACTTTACACTCATACGAGAAGTGTGTCTGATCATTCCACGATATGTGATGAAATCTTCTCTTGAAATTGAAGCACATTAAATTCAGATATGTGATTATAATTTATAAGTTCACACCACTGGAATGCCTCAACCCAGTGTTGTAAATATGAAATTCATTTGAATTTTATACTTTCAATCCAATCATTTCTTACAAAAATTTTGTTATACTTTAAAATGTTTGCAAGCCACATCTCACACACAAACTCACACACACAGTGTCCTAGATGTAATCTACTTTTTAAAAAATTTATTTGTTTATTTTGAGAAAGACAGAAACAGTGTGATCAGGGGAGGGGCATAAAGAGAGAGTAAAAGAAAGATTCCCAAGCAGGCCCTGGGCTGCCAGCAGTGGAGCCTGACATAACAAATTCACAAACTATGACATCATGACTTTAGCTGAAACCAAGAACTGATTGTTTAACAGACTGAGCTACCCAGGTGTCCCTGATGTAATCCACTTCTATGAAGAGGTTTACTACAGACCTAAAAAAATCTCTGATGTCGTTTACCACAACAATAGAGTTTCATTTTAATTAAATTCATTTTAAGGAAAAGAACACTTTAAAAGTCATTACAGAATTAGGAAAAAAAAAGTTTGATTATCAATGATTATCAATGATTATATCCTGGGGAGCTAAGATGAGGAGTAGAGACCCAAAAGAAGTGAAAGAAAAAAAAAAAGAACCTAGAGAAAGAGAAAGAGAAAATGTGGGGAAAGAAAGAAACTATTCTGCCCTACACCATTTTTATATTTTTGTACTAAAAAGCAATTCTCATGATGCCATAAAATACCCATGCATCACCTTGGTTATCACTGTCGTATGTCTAGCCTCTTCTGTTCTGTATGCTGAACTGAAGCTCTGAGGCTCTTCTACCTATGCTGCCTTGAGTCAACTTACATCAGAGCATCAGGAAAGATACTTGACAGCACCATTTTCTTTAGAATACAGGAGGGAGCTAAGTGCTTCCTCTAGAAATATATATAGGAATTCACTGAAGCTCCTTGGTGCAGCTGATCACATCTCTACTGATATCTGATGATTTCCATTAGAGGTGTGACAAAGACCTCACAGCCAGTGCCACTAAATGCGATGTCTTCTCACATGCCTACATTTTCGAGACACCACCGTGGATCTAGATACCTTGTTAGTCTTTTGTATGCTTTTACCTGTTTTCTCTGTGTGGCCTTCAAGTTTTGCACTTTGTCTAAAAGCCATGAGGACCGGCGATGCTTTTTTTTTTTTTTTCTGTTTATGTAGTGCTTACATACAGAGGACTGTTAGTAAAACTCTTCTGCTCTCTGCAGGATGCAGCTCCCTCTGCAATTTTGTTTTTTTATCACTGTCCTTGAGAAATAACATTAGCTGTCACCCCTCACATGAAAGAGGTAGGGGAAAGAAAACCGCCCTCATTTTCTGATAATGTCTGTTTCCTTTCAGGGTTTCCCAGATCATGTTTATGTATTTTCTTTTTGTCTTAGATCTTTTGTTGAGGTCTTGCCCTCCTCATGGTTTTCATGTGTATCCATTTTGTTTCCTAGTTTCTCTTTTCCATTAGGGATCTTTCTTTCAGAAGCCTGTCTCATTCATCTTTTCTCACATCTCGACATGGGAGTTTCCAATTGCAGACACCCATCTTGTCCCTCCACTCTGCAAGCTTCCCCCTGATGCTAAAATTTTGACAGTTTCAAAGTCTTATTAAAACCAGTGTCTGTGCCACACACATTCTGTACCCAGGATCCCTGTCTCTCATGATTATGTGCTTTACTTTATGAAGGCATAATGTATGAAGCTTTTGCAGAGGCTCAAACGTTAGACATGTCTTTTTCTTCTAGGTAGGGGAATAATAATTAATTCTCAGTGAACTAAAATTTGGAACTAAAGAAGGGGTTTATTTCAAATGAGTAACATTAGCCAAAAAGAAAACAGAACAAATATAACACCTCACTCTCAAGAAACATTTAATTTTAACAGTTTGTAGAAGCAAAAGGCTCAAGTCTACCCAAAAGCATGGTTTCTGTTGCCAAGCAACATAACTGGTCATAGTTTTCAAATATATATATGTATATGTATATATGTACACACACATATGTATGTATAAACACATGTGTGTATATATACACACACACATGTAAATATATATTTCTTTTTCAGCCTTAGAGAGAGAAGACAAATAAATTACTGTATAAAGTGGAGTAAATTAATACAGTGGGAGATATGGTGATTATGGAAAACTTAAGGTCTACAAACTACTTATAGCTCTTTAACTTTCTTTTGCAGTTTTCATTTAACTTCTCTATTAAATACTTTTTATCCAAAATCACAGGGATATTCTGCACACCAACATGAACACTTCTAACCATTACTATCAAAGATTCTTTACAAGATGTTTTCAACTAATGAAATAGAAAAGCTATGATGTAAAATCTAGATTCTAATAAGTTAGAGCAGTTTCCATTTAAATAGCATATATTCACTGTGAGGGCTAAGTACATCTTGCAGGATTGTGGTAGACAAAGTTTTATACTCATGCATCTAGATAACGTATATCTAAATAACCAAGAACACACCTTCTTGTTAGTTGTGGATTAATTATATACATTGATAAATTTTCATACCTGGAATATTTTCAGTATTTAAATAAAAACATTTCAAGAATGTATTGTTTTATGTAGTTAATAATGCTCTACTCTGAGCTACCCTGTGTAATAATACAGTATGTACTTTTTCATTATTTTAAGATGCATTTTTTCACATTTTAAAATTTCTGAAATTGGGATATATTTGTACTACTACCATGTAGACCAATATATTTAATGTTTATATTATTTTTATATATTTGTAAGCAATATGATTTTAAAAGTCTCAATTAAATACAAAAATATCTTCAATAAGTATGAAAAAATTTAAGTGAAATGAAAGCATTGCATAAAGTTCAATTGGAAGCATATTTTAAAATTTCTTAGAGGTAGATAAAATAATAATACATCTTACCTTCAATGATGTCTTACATTAAATGAGACATGGCAGTTTCTGGCTTTTATTAGCATAAAATCTTGCTCTTAACAGCTAATAGTTTGAGAATACTCCATTTTTTAGAAATTATTTTTGAAACATACATTTTGGGTTTTACCTAACAGGCACTTTTAAAAATCTATTACCTCTATAATAAGTATATGTTTGAAAAAGTCCCGTTCATGGTTTCTGTATAAATTGTGATTTCCATTTTTTGTGACATTAAAAAAATACTTCCTCCCACAGGAAAGAGCCATTTTAGTAGTTCAACTAATGTTTTAATAGCAGACAACAGATTGGAGACTTTCTCTGGTCTTGAGGTTCATTTAAGTCTGTAAATGAACTGGCTATTTGGGATTTTAAAAGTAGAATTGCCTTATAGCACAAAGAGTTGTCACACGGGCTAATTTGCCTCTTTATTTTTTTCTTTTTGTGGTAAGTAGATTATACTTTAATATCAGTCTGAAATTCTTTAATGAATATATTTGACCCACAATTTTATTCCCTATTTTGGATTTGAACAGGTATGTTTTTAAGTCCTTTGATGTCACAGCCATCTTTTCAATGGAAAAAATAGGAAAAATAAATAAATACTCATATTTAAAAAGTTGATTTTCCCTCTTTCTTTCACTATCTAAATTTTTTATTTCTCTTGAATTTTCCAGTTGATAAAACTAATTGAAATTTTTAAATTTCATTTAGACATTTCAAATTAGACATTTCTGAGATGAGATCCACCCCGGCATATTTTCATGTCTTTTGTAACAGCCAGTTTTGAAGGATAATAATTGAAGTAACCATATGAACCTTATTCATACCAGAAAGTATTTGGCCATAGCTCACCTTGAACAGATGGTTAATGAATGTCTTTACTTTAGGACTCCATGGTTAGTCTCATTCAAAGTGATGGCCACTTCCTATCTTTGTATATGACTACCACCTACCATGGGACAGTGACAATTAGAAGCAGCAGGATCTCAGGTGTTTTTCTGTAATTAACCAGTTGTGGAGTGTTTATATTAGCTATGGATGGAGGTGTCTTTTTATCCAATAGTAAATACATTTAGGACATATGATTTCTAAATAAATAAGCATAACATCCAATGATAATAAAAAGAGTTTGAAAGAAAATAACATTTCAATTTTAGGCAGCCTTCAGGTGAACCAGTGGGAGAATTTTCTGTGAAACACCATGAAATCTGTAAAACTATGGAAACAGACCCAGAGAAGGCAGTAGGCCCTGAGAGATGACGGCCAAAACTTGAAGCCAGGGAATAGCTGACATGTGGAATCTCCAAGGAAAGGGCCACAGTTTATTTTTCACTTTCATTCAGTTTTAAGTTCCTCTGACCCAGAAGAGACATAAAAACATAAAACTGAAAATGTTTTGTTTTTCCATTTCTTGGAAACCAAGCACGTTGACTGGGATTGTTGAGCTCCATGTGACTATCTGAATGCTTTGGTTATAGAAAATCCACACCTAGCCTCTGTGCCTGGGGAGAATGATGGGCTGTACAAATGGACACCACAAAGAAATTTGGCTTGTGACAAATCTAGCATTGCAATATTTCAATGTAGAGCCTAATGAGATCAAATGAGAAGTCTGAAACATCTACTCAAGTGGATACAAACCCTATCATAACTGCTCTATTTGCTTCATGTTCAAGTTTCATTGGTAGCATTTAAAAATATCAGGACTGACTAATAAGTATCTGTACATAGACATCAACATCTCAGAGGGCTCTATATCATTATAATTTTTTTTCATATTTTTTTGGCAAATAGTTTCAAAAGACTAAACTGTGGTGATGAAGAGGTCTCCTGTACCAAGCACTGTCAAATATCTTCATGTATTTAATCAACACAGCTATCCTAGATAGATAGATAGATAGATAGATAGATAGATAGATAGCACACTGATTTGAAAGGTGAAGAAACAGAACCAGGGAAGTTAAATTTATTTTTCAGTCACATAGCCAGGGGTCTTAGTTTGCTTAGTAAACAAATAAGGAAGACCAGTACTGGTGCTAGGTTAGCTCCCAGATGGAAGAAAGTGGTAATGTGTTCATCTTGATGTTACATATCTCACCTTTTCAACATGCAGCAAATACTGAAAAATAATTCCAGCTAAAGCGGTTATATGGAAAACATGTAAACATATTCCTTACTCCCTCCCTTTAATAAACCATCTGAGCTTTCTTTCCTACCCATGTCATCTGTGTCTGTGACTGTGGCTGGCAATCATTATAAATATGATTTCAATGTCATAATTTAGGTAATTTCCCTTATTCCCTTAACATTTTTTGTTTCTTAAACTCTAAGTTATTCTAGAAAGCTTATACTTTTAATGAAAATGAAAACAACTTTTAAACTATTTGTTCTTGTGTTTAGTAAAGTTTAATCCTTTTTTAATAGAACTGACTGAAGAGGATTAAACACGTGAGAAATGAAATGAATATTAAACACTTAGGAAAAACTAAATAGCTTTGTCACTTGAGACTACAAATACAGGGTCAATACATTAAAGGTGGCAGAAAAAAATAGAGTGGCATTTTATATATTTACTTTCCAATTCAACTCCAGATGTAAGTAGTAAATTTGAAATAAGACTTGAGAAAAAAACAAAGGTTCAGGTAAAAGAAAGAAATTAGGTGAATGAGGATCTGAATGTTTATGAGAAAAAAATATCAACTGTTTTGTGCAATTTCACTCAATTAGCAGAAAAAGTTACATGTCAATTTCTATCTGTGGCTGAATTTGCCTAGTTGACTGACTCCATTACCCAAATTTGGCAAAACAGTATAGTTTCCTTTTATGGATACTTATATCATTGGTAAATCAAGAATGTCACAAAATAGAACTACTAGTAATATTATTGCTTCTATTACCACTGTCACTAACAGGTTTAGAGTTTTTACCTTGTGACAACCTTGTAAAGGATTTTATCTAGAGTAGGTTTTTAAATCTTTACACTAAATACATTTAAAAATTACTACTATAACCACCCCTTTAAACATGAGAGACTGAAACCAGCTGTGGTTTGGAGTCAAGGTTATGCAGGCTTCACTGATGTCAGAACCCCTGCCCAACTAATGAAGTATATTAATATTATTCCATCATTATTAAATACTGAATTATTCATATAATATTGGGAGTAGAGTAATAGTTGTGTCCTCTTTTAGAAGTGACACATAGTGACACTTCTTTTATTTTTTTATTTTTTTTTTACAAATAGTTTATTATCAAGTTGGTTTCATTATAACACCCAGTGCTCAGCCACAAAAGAGCCCCCCTCCATGCCCATCTCCCCCCTCCCCCACTACATCCATCAGTCCTCAGTTTTCTCTCAGCATTCAAGAGTCTCTCATGGTTTGCCTCTCTCTCTTTCCCCCACTATTTCTCCCCTTCTTCTCCCCCATGGTCCTCCTTTAAGTTCCTCTTAATCCTCCTATATGTGCAAACATATGATATTTGTCCTTCTCTGCCTGACTTATTTTGCTAAGCATAACACCCTCCAGGTCCATCCATNATTTAGGTGAGCTGTTAGATTTTGGATTTGCGCTTTTTCTAATTTGTTGAAATAGGCTTGGGGAGCAATGTACTTTCCTCTTAGGACTGCCTTTGCTGCATCCCATAGATTTTGGATTGTTGTGTTTTAATTTTCATTTGTGTCCATATATTTTTAAATTTCATCTCTAATTGCCTGATTGGCCCATTCATTCTTTAGTAGGGTGTTTTTTAACATCCACGTTTTTGGAGGTTTTCTGGACCTCTTCCTGTGACTAATTTCAAGTTTCAAAGCATTATGATCTGAGAGTGTGCATGGTACGATCTCAATTCTTTTATATTACTGAGGGCTGCTTTATGTCCCTATATTGATCTATCTTGGATAATGTGCCATGCGCACTTGAGAAGAAAGTGAATTCCTTGGCCGCAGGATATAGAGTTCTAAATGTATCTGTCAGATCCATGTGGTCCAGTGTGTTTTTCAAGTCCATTATTTCTTTAGTGATTTTCTGTCTGGTTGACCTATCCATTGCTGTAAGCGGAGTATTAAAGTCCCCTGCTATTAGCACATTCTTATCTATAAGCTTGTTTCTGTTTGTGATTAATTGTTTTAGATATTTAGGTGCTCCCATATTCGGTGCGTAGACATTTATGATTGTTAGTTCTTCCTGATGGATGGACCCTGTAATTATTATGTAGTGCCCTTCTTCATCTCTTGTTATTGTCTTTAATTTAAAGTCCAGTTTGTCTGATATAAGTATAGCTACTCCGGCTTTCTTTTGATTTCCTGTAGCATGATATATATTTCTCCATCCCCTTACTTTTAATCTGAAGGTATCTTCCAGTCTAAAATGAGTTTCTTGTAGACAGCATATAGATGGATTTTGTTTTTTTATCCATTCTTCTACCCTATGTCTTTTGATTGGAGCATTCAGCCCATTTACATTCAGTGTTAATATTGAAATATGTGGGTTTAGAGTCTTTTGTCTTTTGTGGGGTTCATGTTTGTGTTGTTGTGTGGTGTCTTTGTTCCTTGCAACATTTCCTACAGAGCGTCTCCCTCAGGATTTCTTTTAGGGCTGGCTTAGTGGTGACAAATTCTTTNTGTTGATATAAGTATGCTACTCCAGCTTTCTTTTGACTTCGAGTACCATGATATATTTTTCTCCATCCCCTTACTTTTAATCTGAAGGTATCTTCCAGTCTAAAATGAGTTTCTTGTAGACAGCATATAGATAGATTTTGTTTTTTTATCCATTCTTCTACCCTATGTCTTTTGATTGGAGCATTCAGCCCATTTACATTCAGTGTTATTATTGAAATATGTGGGTTTAGAGTCTTTGNTTATATTTTTGCTATTTTTACTATGATATGCCATGCTGAAGATCGATTCAAGTTACGTCTGAGGGGAGTCCTCTGCGCCTCTTGTATTTCAACATTTACTTCCTTCCCTAGGTCGGGGAAGTTCTCTGCTATTATTTGTTCCAGGGATCCTTCAGCACTTTTCCTTCTTTATTCTTCTTATGAGATTCCTATGATATGGATATTGTTGCATTTGTCCGTATTGCTGAGCTCTCGAACTCTTCTTTCGTGTTCCTGGATCAGTTTGTCTCTTTTTTTCTCAGTTTCTTCTTCTTCTATAATGATGTCTTCTAAATCACTTATTCTCCTTTCTGCCTCTTCAATCCATGCAATGGAGACCTCTAATTTATGACGTATCTCATTTATCGCATTTTAAAATTTATCATGCCTATTTTTATTCTCTGTGTTGCTTGTAGCCATAGTTTCTTTGAAATCCCCTATGCTTTTTTCAAGTCCAGCTATTAATTTTATGATTATTGTTCTAAATCTTGTTTAAGCAGCAGTTATGCTGCTTATATCTGTTTTGAGTAGTTCATTAGCTGTCAATTCTTCTTGGGATTTCTTTGGAAGAGAGCTCTTTCATTTCGTCATTTTAGTTAGCTTTCTGGCTTTTTTAGTTTTAAAGACTTGTTATGCTCTCTGCACCTGTGAGCACTGTTGTACCCAAGAAAACTCTTTGACTGTCCAAGGCCTATTCTTTCGGAGAGTGTTTTTTGAATGGTATCTCTTGGTCTCTCTTGTTGAGACCTTGGTTATTTTATTTTCCTACTCGTAGTGATATTTGGGACTCTCCACCATGTGTACTTTGGTTTTTTTCTGGAGGTAGCCCTGGAGAAGAAAACACACAGACAAACACACAGGGAGCAGAGGCACACAAACGCACAGACGAATCCAACTAACATGCAAACCGAGAGGGAAAACAAAAAAGTTAAGAGAAAAGATGGAGGAGGGAAGGCGAATAATAGAAAATTAAAAAATACATTAAAAAGTCGAAAAGAAGAAAAGGAAAGGAAAAAAGAAGAAAACCAATGGACAAAGAGTGGTTTAAAGCATATAATCGGATTTCCCAGCTACAATTAAATAGCCGAGCATATGCAGTGGTGGTTGAAGAACACAGAGAAAGAGAGAGAAGACAGGTCGGGGATGAGGCAAAATTGGAAATAGAATGAACAGGCAGAAGGAATAAGAAGCTTTTTTCAAAGAGCTAAAGGGTGGAATATGGTTGGATAGGTGATAGAAGGACGCTGGTGTTATCCAGAGAAACTATATAGTCTATTTATTCCTGAAAGACAGAGATGAAAAGGTCGGTAGGTGTAGAATTTACATCTACAGAATGGACTAAATGTGACTGTTTAAGCAAACCAGTGACCAGTTAATCAGGTCAGTGTCCCGGGAAAAAAAAAGAGGAAAAAAAAGGGGGAGGGGGGAGGGCAGCTTTCAAGCAGGGATGGGTGTGGTGTGATCCAATGTGAGTGCCACTTCTTTTAGTGACATAATGTGTCACTTCTAAAAGAAAAGACATGACTCTATTCCCAATATTATACAAAGCTTTGTTGTCATATAATATTGGGAATATTCCCAATATTAAGTGAAACTTTACTGTCAAAAAGACCCATGTGTAATCCTCAGGTCTGTCATTTACTATCTGCATGATTCTAGAAGAAATTAAGCTTTCTAAGACTCATCAATAACATGAAGCAAAAATCACCCACTATCAACCTTAACACATAGGAGAAGCTGCGAAAAGATCTACTGAATAAATTATTAAAGCCTCTTCTATTCCTTTATAGAGGCAAGAATAAAGTCAATCAAGTTGATGCCTACTATCTCTATAATCATGCCAGTTGTACAGATATTAAATAACAATGGATGTGATAAGATTATAAATTAACATTTAGTATTTAAATGCATTATTTACCACTACTCTTTGAGGTAGGTACTGTTACCAACTCAGGATTGAAGAAGTGCCATTTTCCCAACTTTTGTGTCAGAGACAAGCAGTCTGTGAATCCACTCAGGTCACAAACACCCTCTTCTGGCCCCACCCATCCAACAAGGCACTTCCAGAAGGGCAAGCTACCCAAGGTTGAAGGAGACCACTGCCATTTGTTCATACTCTTTTCCTTCCATACAAGAAAGCTAAGAGTTCTCTACAAGCAGTTTTTTTACTCCCAACTCTGTCATTTGTAACTCAACATGAAAACTCTTCAATTCCTTCATCTTCACTAAAATTGCTATTGTAAAAGGAATCTCATTGATTCTAAAACCGTGGGATGCTTTTCACTTCTTAGGTTTCTTTTATGCTTTTGACATTTGACTCTCTCAATCACTCTTCCTTTCTGAACCCTTTCTTCTGCCCTCTGAATATCATATTCTGCTGTTCTTTCTCTAGTACTCTTGTTTGTTGTGGTTTAGCCTCTTTCATAGACTCTTGTCAGTTCCTCCTTATAACGCTAGAGTTCTGCACTTGATCTTTCTTTTTTCATTTTCTTTTTCTTTTTCTTTTTTTTTTTTTGATCACTACAAGTTTTCCTTCGGTGATAATATCCATCTCAAGTGTTTCACCATTTATATTCCGAATTCTTTAATACTGATTTCTTCTCTCCAGATTAATCTTATCCCTTCTAGAGACATATTTGACCACTACGTATTATTTATTCTTCATTATTCTACAGACACTTCCAACTTAATAACTTTAAATAGAAAAGCAGTGTTTTCTCTCTCTTCCTTCCTTTAATGCCAATATAGCTTCTTTCTTAATGTGCCAATCTCAGTGAACACCTGTTGTCAATCCTGTGGATCAAACAGAAGACTCATGAAGCATTTTGAATCTACAGCCCAATCAACAAAAATATTCCATTTATTCTACATTCTTACAACTCTTACATCCAACTATTTCTTTCTGATTTCTTTTACAACCTTAGTTCAAGCCCCATCTTTCTGGCCTGAGAAACTCTTCAGGCAGCTCTCCTTCCTGGCCACAGCCTTGCTCCCAACAATCCATTCTCCTCTTTGTGGCCACAATAATGTTCTAAAACACAAATTAGACATAATGATAATTTTGAATAAAGGAAATGGTTCACATAGCATTTAAAAATAGTTCCTAACCTTTTGGAATGCTAACTGCTATTGTTGTTATGTTTCATTTTAAAATGATCTCATTCTTGTCTCCCTCTTTAACTGGGATTTTTGCCACTCATTAACACATTTTCTATTACCCTGTCATGTCACCCAGAATGACTTGTAGTTCTACAAATTATCCATGCTCACTTAACATAAGTCTTCCCTTGGAGTCTAGGCTGCTTTTTTACCCAGGAATGCCTGCTCCTTACCTACCACCTTCAGGTCTGAGCTTATTTGAACTTTAAAGTTCAGCAGGACCCCTTTGTTGTGTGTCCCCCGAGAGCTTTCCTAACCATCCTCTCCTTAACTAGAAGTGCTGCTCTGCTGTGCACCTAGCCATTTTTCTTTCTAGCACTCATCTCCTGACATTGGAATCATTTATTTATGGTTTTGCCCTTGTCCTGAAAGCTCCAGAACGGGACATTTATGCTGTGTTTCTTTTATCTCCAGCACTGAGCAGAGTGTCTGGCATAGAGGTAAGTTCAACAAGTATTTGTATAATGAAGGAAAGAACGAATGTGCTAGAGAAAGTACCCATTGATATCTGAATAAGTGCAACCCGTGCAAAGATACTGAAATGACACTGATTATGGGATTGACCAGATTGAATCACGAAGTTAGAATAGTTTTTTGGAAGAATTATATACTATGTCAGAGAGAAGGGAGAAGGGCAGATAACAGGAAAGAATAATGACTGGACTAAAGACACAGGGAGAAAAGAGAGACACCGGCTCAGCTATAGACAACAAGATGCTCACAATTACGAGGCAATCTAAAGATATCTGATTACTGATATTACTGATTAATTCCTATCAAAATAATCGCTTTCAATCTACTCTCCACTTTATACCTTCAGCTTTGTAGAAGAGAGTCTCAGTGAACATTAAGCCTTGAATCTTTTAAAGATCTTTGACAGCATATTCCTTCAGTGAAAGCTGTTAGTGTGCGATATTTCCTAAAGATGACGTGTTGAATATTATACTGTAACCAATGGGATGAATAATGTGAATATTTAAAACAAATGGAGCGCATTATTTTTATACGATGCTTGTGTTACTTTTGTCTCCGACCCAGCTTACAGATTTAAAATACAAGAAAAAAAGCACAAAACCTGTCCGAGGACACTTCATTATAAGAAGGTAGGTCAAGCAATCCTTATAAATGAATGCATCTTCTGTTACCATAAAAAGATTATTTTTCCGTCATCACTTTGTAATCCTAGAAACACTTCCCAACTTGATGTGAGAGGTACTCAACTCAAAGTTGTGAAAACAGCTTCTCCTCAATGTCTCCATTCTATTTGATTATTTTAGGGAAAAGAAAGTCCATGTAAGGCCCCCTTTCCTTAATTTCTTTGGCTGACCTCCAAAGTGTGGCTGTCAGCTAGTGTTAGCTAAATAAGTATGAGCCATGGCCCGTGGCCCACTTACTGTCAGTCACTTGGATAAGAATACGCTCCCCCCATTATAACATTGCTGAATGTAAGGAATGGGGACCATCAGTATAATTCTCTCCAGTCTGGTTCTTAAAGACTGAGTAAGGACATCAGGAACTACTATAAAAACAGGCACAAAGGCATTCATGGATTTACTTTCTAAGTATAAGAGGTATTTTATTCAAATGTAATTAAATTTCACCTTATCAAGGAAGTCTTTCATGATGAACTTCATCTGCCGTCTCTTACTTGGCAGCTTCCACCCATATTTACTCATGTTTAATATTGTAAATGTCATTGTTTAATATATTGCTCTGTAAATGTGGTCTCCATTTGCGCACACACGTGTGTGTGTGTGTGTGTGTGTGCGTGTTGTGCATCCATATATGTGTGTGTATCTCCTCATTTAGACTGTCAGCTCACTAGGGATGAGATTTCTGCATCATATTTTGTATCCTTTCTCAGATCTTTCTAAGTACCTTAACTACATTAATTTTCTGAGTCTATGCTAGATAAAAATGGAAAAATAATCTTGCTTGTGATGCTCAGATACACTCAATTCTGTAAATTATCATAACATTGTTTTCTTCTAATTGCCAAAATAAAATGAGCCTAAGGAAGGCAATATCACACAAAATTTTCCAACCTATAATAAGGATTATCTCTCTGAAATACTCTGAGTATATCATCTTTATTTGTAGCTATAAAAACATGGATGTAAGTATAGATATAGTTTTAGAAAAAACAAGATAGTACCTAAATTTAGTTTCGTAAAATTATTTTTGTCATTCCATATTACAATAGTTTATTAAAAATTATATCTTTAAGCTTAAAATTGAGGTTAAATATTTAGTTTATAAGAATGTATTCCTCCCTAGATTTCCTTCTATCAAAAAATAAAATGCAGATAGTACAGTGTCACAAAGGAATCAATAAACAAAATTTCAAAGCTACAGGAAATTAATAATTTTATTTAAAAAATCTATCAGCCCTTAGGAGAAAAGATTGATAATTTTATCTAGGATATCTTGCAATGTGAAGCAAAGTTACATCTGCCTAGGCTTCATGAAAACTAACATAAAAAACAGGAAGAAAATTAGGTAATCTTTTTAAAATACGAAGGCATAGCATCATCCTAAATATAGTGATTTCTAACTTCAAACTTACTTCTGAATACGGGGTAATCAGAATGGCTGTGGTAATGTCGGTTAAGGCTTCTTAACATTTGTTCTAGATTTTTCAGTTTTCACTCAAGTATTATTTTTGCTGCTGTGGCCACCATTGTTGTGTTAATTGTTGCATGAAAATAGGTCAGGATGAGTTTAGTAGATCTCCACTTATACTAAACCTTACCTGTAATGTGTGAGACACATATGTGAACAGAGGTTTCGTTTTAGTACTTTTTTTTTTTTTAATTTTTTAAATGTTTTATTTATTTCTAGGAGAGAGAGAGAGAGAGAGACAGCGTGAGCAGGGGAGGGTCAGAGAGAGAGGGTCACAGACTGAAACAGGCTCCAGGCTCTGAGCTGGCAGTCAGCACAGAGCCCGACGCGGGGCTCGAACCCACGAACCGCGAGATCATGACCTGAGCGAAAGTCGGACGCTTAACGGACTAAGCCACCCAGGCGCCCCAAGTACTTCTTTTTTTGACCCTCCTCTGATGCAATATGGTCATGCCACGTGCTTGCTTATCAAATAAAGTGCATCCATGCACAAGTGGCTACAGACATTTAACTCCTTCTGGTCTCTGGTGGAAGTGGGAGGAATATGTGATGCTGTGGACTTCGCTGCCATGTGGTGAATCAGCCAATCGTGCTTTGCCAGGTGCCCCTGCCAGTGAGAGCACAGAGCTGTCCAGGTGACAGCGAGCCAGGGCGGAGGGAAAGTGGAAGATTATAGGTGAAAGCAAAACTGATATGTATGGGGAAAGGTAAATGGAAAGTAGTTCTGTTTTAATTCTTGTGGGTATTTATTCAATTATTTACAGTTAATTTATTTTGAGAGAGAGAGAGAGCTCAAGCAGGGGAGGGGCAAAGAGAAGGAGAGACAGAATCCCAAGCAGCCTCAGTACTGTAAGCGTAGAACTCGATGAGGGGCTTAACTTACGAACTGTGAGATCATGACCTGGGCCAACATCAAGAGTCAGTTGCTTCACTGACTGCACTACCCAGGAAACCTTGTTTTAGCTCTTGTAAAAATAGTTTCTTGTCACATATTGTATATATGTAAACTCTGCATTTTTTAATTCTATTATTGATTATAATTTAATCACTTCACAATAAATCATCTGGGATTTTGAATCTCCATTTTCAGAGAAATGTGATGATGTATACATACAATGACTGTTTCATTAAATTTGGAAAATGTTTGGCCGCTAATTCTTCAAATAATTTTCTGTCAGCCCTCTGCCCTTGAGAGATTCCAATTACATACATATTAGGCTACTTCTAATTGTATAATATCATTTATATGTGGAATTTGAAAGAGCTGAACTCCTAGCCAGAGACTAGAATGATATTTACCAGAAGGCTTGGGAGTAGAAGAATGGGGAGATGCTGGTCAAGAGAACAAATTCCCAATTATATGACTAACGAGTTCTAGGGATCTAATGTACACTAAGGTGGTTATAGTTAACCATACTGTATTATATACTGAAAAGTTGCTAAAAGAGTAGATCTTAAGTGTTCTCACTGTGAAAAAGAAATGGTAATTGTGGAACATGACAGAAGTGTTAGCTAAAGCTATGGCAATAATCATTTTCCAAAATATGACTCTATCAAATCAACACCATTGTACATCTTTAAACTTACACAATGTTATATGTCAATTATACCTCAATAAAGCTGGGAATAAAATAAAGGAAGACACACATATGGTATTTTTTTTTTAAAAATGAGTGCTTTAATTTTCAAATTTTATAATTCTACTTTGGAGATCCCAACTTTCAAAACAACTGTGAAGAGGGTCCTATGTTTAATTGGATGAATTTATACTCAAAATTGGAATAGAATGAAGTGACAGGGAATACAATTTTACAACATCTGAATTTGGTGAAGCATTCAAGCAAATCACAAAATAGAGACAATTCATTTGATGAGTTTTGTCATGTAAAAATATTTGTCAGAGGAAAGTATTTTGAATGAAGTAAAAAAGACAGTACAAGTGAAAATATTTGGGTTGAGTAGTCACACATTTCTGCAGAGAACAAAAGAGAATGAAGATGTCCTCTGTTTAGCAGTGTTTTCTCAGAGCTATGAATACCTCAATATCTATGGCTATTTTCTAACTAAAATATCTATAGATAGTCTTATTTAAAAATATTATGATTCACAGAAAAACGCCCAATGGAGGGTATCAAGAACTTTCAATTACTGTTAATAAAAGGCAATTTGGAAAAAAGATTGAAAATTTTATATGGAAAAGAATATTGGAAAATGTGTGTGTGTGTGTGTGTGTGTGTGTTCAAATGGATCAATGACATGATATGAGGGAAAGAGTTAAGACTATGGGGAATATTTAGTAAAATTATTTTGTTTATTTTAATTACTAATTTCTGCTAGTCCACATACTGTTTAAAAATTATTTTATAGTATATGAGTGTATATTTTCAGGAATAACTTCAGTTTTGAAAATAGTTTTTGATTTATAACTTATTTTACAGGATTTTCTTTAAGTGAATATTCAAAATTATAAAATTTTTAATTATTTTCAACATTCTCTGTCATATAACTACATGGTTTGAACAGTACATCACATGATCATTCTCATTCTCTGATGTACAGTTGAAGTTTCAAGCGGTTCTACTCCCTCCTCCCCCTCGCCCCCCCAGCCGTGCATACTCTGCCGTCTTTCTGCTTCTACCTGGGCTGCTGCCATGCCTCTTAAAGAAACATCTGGGGGTAAAATGGGCAGAAACACTACAATTAGAAGGCAGCATTTCTTAGTTTCCTCTTTGTATAAGTTCAGAGTTATCCTGGACTCTATGGACAACCAATTTCTACAAATACTATTCACTGATTAAGGATTCTATTAGTGACACTGGAACCCCACTCCAAGGATGTGCAAGTATGATGCTTAGACATAGAGATTTTCCTTATAGATTCTTTAATGGTATGTCCCTTTATAAATAGATGGTTTTAGAAGAATAAAATCATTCTATCTATCTATCTATCTATCTATCTATCTATCTATCTATCTATCTATCTGCCTATCTATTTATGATTAATCCCAGTCTCCTGGACTATTTGAGAGTACTGAATTACAAATGCTTCCCCTTTACCCCTAGATATTTAAGTATATATTTTAAAAGAATAAGAGTATTCTCTAATATCTCATACATAACATCAATACAAGTATAAAATTTAGGAAATTAACATTGA
Organism: Crocuta crocuta; assembly: GCF_008692635.1. Classification (NCBI taxonomy): domain Eukaryota; kingdom Metazoa; phylum Chordata; class Mammalia; order Carnivora; family Hyaenidae; genus Crocuta; species Crocuta crocuta. Next base: position 4,560,650 of record NW_027531910.1, read on the forward strand.
CACAAAATTATCATCTAATCTATAATATGTATATTCAGATTTCCTCAACTGTCCCCACTATGTCTTTTAAAGTATTTATTTGGGGGCTCTAGGACCCAACCCAGGATTATACATTCCGTTTGGTATCATATCATTTTGATCTCCTTTAATGTGCAATCATCCCCATGTCTTTCTTTGTCTTTCAAGACCTTGACATTTTTGTAAAGAATAAAAGTCATTTTAAAAGAAGCATTTACTCCAGAACTATACATTCTTTTAAATAAAATATATTATGTTGCCCACATGAATTTTGTGAAGGGGCCTCAATTATGATAATTGTAAAATATAAGAGATCACGGAATTGAGTTTAAATTTTTCCTTTATGATCTTCAATATTCATTATGATCTGTCTTTAGAATGTGGGACCAATTTCCATGTGAAAACACGATGTTTGTAATCAATACATTGAAAGCTTCCAGGGTGATGGAGTATAAGAAAAGGAAGAGAAAGAGAGAAGATCAGGAGGAAGAGAAATTAAAAAGCAAAAAGGAGGAGAGAGAGAAGAAGAAATAGTACAGTTTTCTTAACAATGCTTCAGAATGAGTTTTCACATTTGCTTAACCAAGAGTTCTTCTAAGGCTTTTCCACGGTTGAAGATATATTCAGCAAACATTCTAGAAGTTCTTCCTTTATCTTCTAAATAAATAATTCCGTAAACTACAACCCTCCAGGTGTCCCCAAAATACTGCAGGAAAGAATACTCCTCTTGAATTCCAGTTTAATTACTTTAGGAGTGCTCATTGTTACTATATTTCATGGCAAATGCAAGGGTCCTACAGATTTACAAACCTGCTGTTGAAAAAAAAAATGGCAAGGTGGATTTGGTTACTTTTCACAAGTTTTGTGAAATACTAATGAAATTACCACTGTGCTTTGAAAAATGTGAAGTCTTTGTGCAGCATACCAGGTAAGAGTGGTCTAGAAAACACTTATAAAGGGCCCAGCACGTTAGAAAACACTTGTGTTTGTGTATTGAAACATGTATATTAGAAAAATAGTTAGCATTACGCAAGTCACTGGGAATCATGGTAAAATCTCTTAAACCAAATTGGTTAAATGTATTTCAGCAACACATTTCTCTGATTTCCACAAAAGATAATTAAAGCATTCTCTTGACTTTGGGGACAACAGAGAGAACAAAATATCTTTAATAATTTAAAAATGAATTATGAAATCATTTTAATTTTGCTCTCTCTTTTTTTGCTTTCTCTCATTGCACTATGAATCTCTTAGTCAGGGTCAAGACCAGGCCAGTGACTTAACTTTTTATTTCAACGATTAGACATGTTCTAATAATCATTGAGGAAAATTAATTTTATTCCGAGAATAGTTCTGAAAAAAATTTCTCTACCTTGTTCTGTTTACATTTCTTAACTGTTTTAGGAGTTAACTTAGACAGTGAACAGTCATTTTGTTAATATATGCTATTTCTCAGCTGAATATCTCTTGAGAATTACACTTAAGATGCAGTAATTATTTTTGTCATTTTCATATAAATCAGTAAAATACGTATTTAGTGTTACTGACATAGTGCTGTGGGCAATTAAAAACACAAACACTGTTGATAGCTATATTTTTTAAATGATTTTTTAAAAATTCCAGTACTGTTTACAAGGTTTGTCTGTGTTCAAAATATCCCTGATAAAAATACTGGCTCAAACCTCCTTACGAATTGCTTTGTGGATCCCACTGGTGGATATAATGACCTCTCTCACCTTGTCAAAAGGGCAAACTTGTCAAGCTCACAGTAGTCAATACTCTGAAGAGCATCCCTTCAGCCCAGAAACATAGACCAAGCAGGGACTCCGGAATGCAGGTGCCGAGATGTGCGGGCTTGACAGAGACAAATAGTACTAGGACTCACCAACTGATCAAGGACGAAGGGACACTCAGCCTCTGAAGCTGAAGCCCACTTAGATTTCTCCTGTATCACTTAATGATGTGAGCAGAGATTTAATTCTTTGAAGTCTCTGATTTAAGGAGCCGAAGAGCAAAGGAAGCCTTTTGCTTGATCTGATCCTTGTTATTAAAAGAAGCAGAGGAGATAAAACACTTTCTATTTTTATCCATTGATGTAGTTTGAGGTCAGTAGTTTAGTCTGTTCATGCATATTTTGCCCTCTGCCCTTATTCGAAAGTTTTAACTCACTTCTGATTAGACTATCAATTAATCTGTTGATACATTCTTTAATTGATCCGAGTTAACTATTTCCAATTTGAAAGAAACTGCTTGATTTCAACTCACTTTTCATCATCCATTTTACATTCCAATTTAGGAATCCTACATGAAAATCTTAGAAAATTTACTAAAATAAATTAATCTATTTTGATAGCCTTTCCTAAGGAAATAAGTAGGAAAGCTGGATCCCCTTCCTTTCTAAGCGTAGCCCATCTTCCAATGTCTCTCAAAACAAAATTTAAGAGGTGTGATTCTTTTTTCTTTCCTACTCAGATTTACTCTGTATCACCACCGCTCTAGATAGATATCAACTGGAATGCTATTGCACACTATAGAATTCCAATGACCTTTTGAAAATTTCTGCAAATCCTCGAGGCAAGAAAGTATTGTGCTTTGTGGTCCTCTCTGTCTATGATTTGCTGTTCCTGCTTAATCATTTCAGTTTATGGATCTTATTGTGGTCCAGTACATGGTAGTTCTATTGTTTTTTAAGTTTATTTATTTATTTTGAGGAAAGAGCATAAGTAAGGGAGGGACAGAGAGAGAATGAAACAGAGAGAATCCCAAGCAGGCCCCACACCATGCAGAGACTCATGCGGGGCTCAAATCCATGAACCGTGAGGTCACAACCTGAGCCAAAATCAAGAGCGGGACACTCAACCTACTGAGCGACCCAGGTGCCCCAGTAGTTCTGTTTTTAAGGGTATCTACAGAAATATAGTATCCAAGCCTCTTCCAAATATTTCACTCCCACATGACTTTATGGAAGGAGCTACATTTCCAGAAGGTTTTGATCAGGTAGGGAGATGTACAATGCAAATATTCTAAAAGCACCACAGTGTTAATCATCATGTTTTGAAACTACTGCATTCACAGTACTATACTTCTCTACAATGAATTTCCTCATTTTTCCCATTTTCCTCTTGAGACTCTCTTCTGTCTCCAAACTGCAATTCATTTTTTAACGCAGAAAAATTCATGGATTCTTTTTTATATTTAGTTTTAGCCTGCTCATTGCCATGGACACCTAACTTCTATCCCAAATGACTTATTATCAATTATCATTAAACAACAACAACAACAACAACAATGGCTTATTTTCTTAAATAAGAATACTTTCATCCTTGAAAGGGAAACAAATGTTAAGTATGAAGAGATTTTTAAAGAACACTTTACCATTCTTCTCTACCTATGATCAGAAACCCTAATTACCAATTTTAACTTGGTTATAGATATGTTTACCTTTCACTACAGACTTTGTATTTAGGTTAGCTGTAATAAAAGTTAGGCCTAAAAAGAAAATAATAGTTTATACTTCTCCTTTTATCGTACTTTTGACTTTCAGCCTGAAGGTTAGAAACAGCCTTCATTTCCTGCATTGTCATCGAGCTCACATCCCATTGTAGTAATAGTACAACTACCAATATCAGTATCGATATCAATATCCTCCCTGGGAAGAACAGCACAACTGGACTTTTACCTTCGGGAGGACTTGGTCCCAGTCAGATATTTTTAAGTTCTAATAAATGCTGTGGGGAAAACTGTGAATTATGGAAGCAAACCTGGCTTCTGGAGATGAGACAATCAATACAGATGGTCTGCCTTTAAATGATACCTGATTCACCCTTCACCCCTCCCCATGTTTTAATTATACTACTCTTTCTCATAATATCATGTTTTCCATGAACCCCAACTATTACTATTGCAACTGACATTATTCACACAGCAGACAACACGTTATGAAGCAATGACTACTGATAAACCACCTATGGAGGTATACGCTATTTTTATGCAACATTCTTGTCCATTTTCTCTATAAAGCTTAAGCACAAAACTAAGCCATATCTCCATATCTTGACCGTGGTCATGGATCCCTTATACCTAGCTATTAAGCATTGAAGCCAATAGTTCAAAGGTAACTGTTCATGTCAACCAACTGAAATGAAATGTATAAAGGTAATAGCTTGCATTTCTTCAGTTAATCTGCAACTTTTAGTTAGAAGTGCCTGAAATTAATGATTTTATTTAAAACAAATTCATCTTCTATGGATAGATTAATAGAACGGTATTGGGAAAATAATTTAGCATCTAAGAATCTCAGTTTCATCATCTACAAAGTTGATATAACAAATCAAGTTTCTTAGGACCATATGTGAAATCATAGCATATATGCAAAGCAAAGGTCACTAACTCAAGCACCCTTAAAAGATAGGTTAATCATGTAAATTAACAAATCCAGGTGAATTTGTGGGACTTTTAGACACCTGCAATAGCTAAAAGTATCCAAACACAAAATTTGTCTTGGCTACACAAAATATTAAGGAAGAAAATCTGGCCACAAATTTTTTGCTCCTTGTAAAAATATTTAGTATGTAGGGAGTTCAAAACTGCTAGTCTTCTTTTTCTCTTCCATTTCCCTTCTACCTTCTATTCTGACATATTGGGGACCTCAGGCTTATAAGTGGTAATCAAAGTGAAAAATAAAGATAGCTAAAGCACTTTCTATGTTCTTAAAGATCACTGAACCTCCTGGGAAGACACATAGCAAGTAAAATATAACCAGGCAAGAGCAATAATGGAAATTGAAGGTAACAGAATATGTCTCCCCAAAACATGACTGTTGGAGTTCAGGATGTACTATTCCAAAATATGCCACTTTGATTGTTTTGTGCTGTAGGCACTTGGAAACAGCAGACACAGGGAGAGGCTTTCTCTAAAATCTTATCTACCTAAAGACAAATCCTCCAAAAGAAACTCAGTTGTCATATATCCCCTCCCAGGAGTTTCATCAACCAGGGAAGATTGACTGTTATCACAGGAAAGGTACTGAAAGTCAACACCACACCCAGACAATCTTTGTCACAAACATACTTCCTATCTATTCTCTAAGGGTCCGTTAAGTTTTCAAAAAAAAAAAAAAAATTTAGTTTCTCCTAAGGGGCCTACATCCCTCTTTCCCTTTCCTATTAAGGTAATATTCAATCCTGAATTCTAATGCCACCTCTTTGAATTATTTTCCCCGGGTTTTCCTTTTACATGCATTAAATAACATGTTAACAAACCTCTCTTTGTTTATTTTTTCTCTTTTTAACCTTTTATTACAGCATCTCTTCTAAGAATTCAGAAGAGTAGAGGGAAGATATTTTCTTTCTCTTCTACAAAATATAAGCCAATATTCTATATATGACAAAAATCACTAATGAAGGATTTCCTTGTTGGGTTCATCATGGAGGGTTTCATAAATGAGCTGGCATTTGAGCTACATCTTGCAGTAAAAGAAGGTAGCCCATGGAAAATAAGGAGGGCCAAGAGCATTCAAAATTACAGGAAGCATCTGTACAAAAATATGAAGAAATGAACATTTATGGCAACCATTCACCAACGTTAGAGCCTTGTACTCAACTAATTAGACAATGATAGCATGTCTTCCCTAGGGCCATAAAAATAAATAAATATATATATATTTTTTAAAAACTAGATGATATTTACCTAGAGTCTTTAATTATTCAGCAGTACTTTGAACTCCTAATGCCTTTACCAAATATTTATTCTCAGCCCCTAAAATAAATCTGCATGGATATTTCATTATATTATGTACTACATAAAAACTTAAACTCAGCATATCTTAATAAGTTTCAACAATATAGGCATTTGGGGATAACTCATAATTACTATTGGCATTCCTTATCTTCTCACTCATGCCAGAGCAGAAGATTCAATGCTACTTGGTTGATTCTTTTGGCTCCCTCATGGTTTGCTGCTTTGTGTCAAGACCTTATTATCTATGATCTGAACTATTGTAATATCTTGATATTCTTCTCTGCCTCCTCAATCTACTCTGAATTAATCTTTCCATAACATAATTTTGATCCTATTGCTTCTCTGCTCAACAGCCTTTAGTAATCCCCAATAGCATACAAAATAACACAAATAATTTTAAAAAATAAATACTGGTTTTTCAGCTTGGTTCAAACTATCAATATGATTCTATGTTTTGCAGGTCAACCAGAATAAGAACGATAAGATTCGAGGGAAACAGAACAAGCAGAGTGTTAATTTAGAGTTCTGGCACTTTTTGGATTTAAATCATAGTTCAATGGTAACTTTTGTATGACTGTTTGTTTTAAGAGTTATGAAGAGTTGGGGCATCTGGTGGCTCAGTCAGTTAAACCTCTGACTTTGGCTGAGGTCATGATCTCATGGTTCCTAGGTTCCTGAGTTTGAGCCCTGCATCAGGCTCTCTGCTGTCAGTGCAGAACCATCTTCAGATCCTCTGTCCCTCCCTCTCTCTGCCCCTCCCCCACGCTCTTTGCCCCTCCACTGCTCACTCGCGCTGGCTCTCTCTCTCTCTCAAAAATAAACATTAAAAAAAACAGTTATGGTGAGTTGTTGTGACAATTAGAGATAATATAATAGATATTCCAATATTTTTAGAAATGTATAGAACTGGATTTGGTTAAGTGACAAGTTCTGACAGCATAAAGGTAAGAATTTCAGACAAATGTGTTACAGGAGACTAGGAGGCCCAGAGGTATATAGGGAGAGGGCATCTAGGAGATAAACAGGGCACAAAGAAACAGGAGGAAAATAAGAAACTCAGAGGATTGATATCAGGTGGATATCCTTGTAAGAAACAGGTCTAGGGAGTCCATTAGTAGGAGGAAAAAAAATGAGCCAGAGAATAAATTGAGATCAGAAGTTTCATACGGTAGAAAATGACACCCAGTCTCAGCAAATGGAGTTTCCAGGGCACAACCCAAGCATGAGGGTAAGACGGAATATGAAAAATGAAAATAAGATTCAGCTGATCCCAAGCCCCTACTATATGAATACAGGCAACTTTAATTTTCCTTACTTAGGAGCCAGATCTTTTTCAGAGCCCAGAGTTGGTAGAATCCATAGGGTGATCACATCTGGAATGAATAATATCACCCTGAGGGTGATATTTGGATGAGAGCAGAGACAGGGATCTGATCCAGACTCCTATGTAATTGTCTTATTAAATTTGAACTGGACACACTAAGGTTTGTTAATAGTTTGGGGTTTATAAATATTCTTTTCATCTATGAAAGAGATTTCCACTGTAACAATATATTCTGTGTAGAGTCAAAAAGTCACATATATTCTAAAATACAATACTATAAAGCAATGGTCTGTAGGGAAGAAGATAAATGTATATCTAAGCTTCTAAACTCCAAATCAGTGGTGGAAATAAAGAAACACAGATCTTTCCCCCCAATTAAGATAATTTAGACCAAATTTGTTTAATAAAGCACTTTATTATTGTTTGGAAACTTTTATTAACTCCATTTTATAGATGTGGAGACTGAGCAAAATAAGCTGAAGTAACTTTCTTTAGGTCATACTGATAGAAAGCAGTATTGATAAGATTTAAACTCAGTAAGTTTGGCTCTAAGACGACATTAAAATAAAACTAATGTTTATTTTTGAGAAACACTGCACAAGAGGGGAAAAGGCACAGAATCTGCAGCAGTCTCCAGGCTCTGAGCTGTCAACACAGAGCCTGATGCAGGGCTCAAACTCATGAAATATGAGACCATGACCTGAACCAAAGTCAGAAGCTTAACTGACTGACCCACCTAGGTGCCCCAAGACTACATTTTTAAAAACTGTTTTAATGTTTCATTTATTTTTGAGAGAGAGACAGAGTACAAGCTGAGGAGGGGCAGAGAGAGAGGAAGACACAGAACCTAAAGCAGGCTTCAGGCTCTGAGCTGTCAGCACAGAGCCCAATGTAGGGCTTGAACTCGTGAACCACGAGATCATGATCTTAGCCAGAGCCGAATGGTCAATTGACTAAGCCACCCAGGTGCCCCAAGATACATATTTTTAATCAGTATACCATCTGGCTGATCCTGTGACAATTAGTAATTAAATAGTGTCCATCGGAAGAAAAACAGATACCACTGAAAGCTAAATAAAAATAACTCCAAATGTATATACTTTAGTTTTGTTAATATAATTTGTTTAGTTTGTATAATAAATCACCTCAATACTCAACCTAGAACAACAACTGCTTATTTATCTCATTACTCTGAGTCAGCTGAATGCTTTTATGGTCTGGATCAATTCAGTTGATCTCTGTGCAGTACCCTCAGCTAGATGGTCTGGATTATTCTGGCAACTGACAGGCTCTTGGCCAGAGTGTCTTCATTCTCTTTCACATGGTTTCACATTCTCCAACAAGTTAGCTCAGCTTAGTCACGTGGTAGTTTAAGGATTCCAGCATGACTCCAGGATCACAGCATGAAAGAGCAAGCTCCAATGAGAAGCTCTTATCAAGACCCACATCAGTGTTGTTCTTGATGCAGGGGCACTTTCCTCTACCTGCAGGAGATATTCCACAATGTCTATGGAGACATTTTTGATTGGCATAGTCAAAGAGTTGCTACTGGCATCTAGTGAAGAGAGGGCAGAGATGTTGTTAAATATCCTATAGTGAACAGGACAGCACAACCCCCCTTCAACGAAGAAACATCCAGTCCAAAATGTCAACACTGCTGAGGTCAAGAAACTTTGATTAATTTGGCTCACAGTTGTTAATGTCTCATTGTTTAAAGATACTCATGTGTGCTACTCAATTTTTAGGGATGAGAAAATGGACTCCATCTCTTGATGAAAAGAATTCATAGTTGTTGTTGTTGTTTTTTTTTTGCAATCTCCCATTGCAATAATAATGTAAACTATTTGAGAAGAAAAACAAAAGAAGACAACAACAACACAGCAGCAGCAGCAGAAGCAGAAGTTCCAGGAATAGATTAGGAGGGGATATGAGGGTTAAAGAATACTCATCAGGGCAACAAACCTGGGAAGTTGTCTTTAATATTTTACTTTCACTTAATGAAATTTTATGAACTCATATATGATTATGTATGATATTTTCATAGACTTTAAGAGATGTCTGTCTTTCAAATTGGTTTTATATATATAAATATAATTAAAATATAATTATGAATATAATTATAAATGTAAATATATACAGAATTAATTTTGTGAGAGAGATAAAGTGCTAGCATGTGCCAGGGAGGAGTAGAAGGAGAGGGAGAAAAAAATCTTAACCAGGCTTCGTGCTCAGCACAGAGCCCATCACCAGGCTTGATCTCATGACCATGAGATCATGACCTGAGCTGAAATCAAGAGTTGGACGCTTAAATCACTGAGCCACCCAGGTGCCCTGGATTTTATAAATTTAAAACACTAGCGTATCCCACACCAATAGGACATCAGCCTACATACATATATATATATACAGCATTTAAAACTTGGCAAGGAAAATAACTGTAATTGACCAATAAGCCTGTCCATGATAATAACTGAGACTTTTATATAGTTCATTAATGATCTATTCATTATTATATTTGTTTCTCTTCATAAACAAATTATTTCTAAAGGATAAATTAAAATAAAAGTGTCTTACTGAAAGATCAATATGCCTGACTGTATCATAAATAGAGACTTTCCTGAGGGAATTGGTTCGTAACATCCATTGTCTTTTGAAGGAATCCTGTATCTTAGTTGTTTTTTTATCCAATTTTTGGGGTTTGGTTTGTTTTAAGAAGAATAAATAGGGAAAGAATAAGGAGAATATAGTTATGTCAACTATCTACTACTATTTCAGACACTTCAAGAACAAAATATAAATGTTTGGATTTTTTTTAAATTTACATTTAATTATCTAGTTATATGATGTGAGACACCTGGTAATAATGACTTAATTTCTTGACAATCTGAATGTTTGTAAATATGGGAATTTTTAGTGTGAATTGTGTGAAAAATTATGGTAATTGATAATTATTATTATCATTATCAATGTAAGCAATCTAGAGTCTAGCCTAAAAACAACTAAAATTATTTTTTTAATTACATGAATAAGCTATATAAGATTGTTGATAAATTAACCATTTTATGCCTGTACAAATTACAATAATATATGATTCAAATTAACATTGCTAGCTATCTGAAACCAAGATAATCTATACAATTTAAATAATGTTTGACAATTATAAATAGATTGCCTTAAAAATTTTCCTTCATATTTGGAGATCCTAAAATAACAACTCTGTGAAATCTTTATCATGCCAAACATATGTGAACATGTTCCGTGCAAATTAAGATTTAAAAAGAAACAAGAAATGTTAGACAGATATGACCAGAAAATTAAAAATTAGAAAGCAGCAGTGGGAAACTTCCCTATGTTTTTAGCTCATAAATTGAACATCACAGAATCATAAGCCTGTATATATGCCTGTAATTCATCAACTGTGTGTGCACATATGCCATTTTAACAAAGGATAAATTTGCTCATAGGAGTATAAATATTATTTTTCTACAAGAGATACAAGTTCCTCCTCAGACCATCTTTGACTCCAAATCTTAATAAGAAACAGTGCATAGAAAGGATAGCCTCTGGGGTCACTCAGACAGACCTGACTTTTCATCTTTGCCCTGCTATTTCTTAGCACTTGTCTACATTCTTATTGTTAAGTAAGTTCTTAGAGGCTTAGCTTACCAGTTTGTAAAATGGGATAGTACTACTGCCCTTCATACTGGTTATAGAGGATGAAGGAAATTACTGTGTACAAAGCAAGCTTTACTGTGTTAAGTTATATTTAGTATTGGTTTCATTAATACAATTAGTTTATTTCATTTCTATTATTTTTACAAGGATTATTGTATTAGAAGCCCATATATTTCATGTCCTGAATGACTGTGATTATAAGTTAACCATTGGTTTTTCCCTTTTCTTGGTTCTTGGGAAGCCAGGAGTACCTGAGGAATGGACACATCTCCCATCTGGGTGGGGGAAGTGTTTGCAGAGTGTCAACTTGCTTATGCTCCCTCATCACATCCTCCCTGAAAAATATGGACCCTTAAATCTTTAAGACTCCTGAAGATGGAAGGTCTCATCTTCATGAGTTTCTGTCAGTTCACAAATGTCTTAGTAAATTTCAAGAAAAAGTCAATCTTATCAATAGTCTAGCCTCCAGAAACCCATAGACTCAGCTTCCTGGATCCCTAACATCACACTACCCTGTATAGTGATGTGGGGAACAAAGACAAAGGAGGAAATGGTAGGTAAAATTAAATTTCCTTATAACCAACAGCCCATTGACAAATACTTTAGATAGGCAGAGTAAAACATTCCTCCAAGAACTCACTACTTTGCTAGAGAAAAAAAAAACAAAAAAACAAAAAAACCTTAGCTTGACAATCGCTAGGCCTCCGGTATCTTATGAGTCCTCTTTAGCTTACGAAAGTCCTTTTGGAGGTTTCCCTTTTGCCTTTACCTCCTCCCGACTCTATAGTATATAATCAGTCACTCCTCACAACCCCAGTGCAGCTCTTTCTGCTCATGGTCCTGTCCTCATATTTTAATAAAATCACTTTTTGCATCAGAAAAAGAAGAAGAAGAAGAAGAAGAAGAAGAAGAAGAAGAAGAAGAAGACGACGACGACGACGACGATGACGNGAGGAGGAGGAGGAGGAAGAGGAGGAGGAGGAGGAGGGAAGAGGTAGGGGAGGGGGAGGGGAGACAACAACAGCAGCAGCAATAATAACAACAAGAAGAAGGAAAAGGAGAAGGAGAGGAAGAGGAAGAGGAGGAAGTTGTCAATGTATCTCACATTCTAAATAAGTTGTCTACATGGTGCTTTGTCTTAGTTCTTTTCTAGCTCCCAAGATTTCTAAATTCTTACTGAAAGTAGGAAATAAGAAGAGTACTCTGGGCTCCCCCAAGTTCAATTTGCTTAATTATGCTCATTCCTTTTACTTTTCTCATTGCTAATTTTTATCCACTCTAGATCTTACTGGGTTTCCTGTGTACATAATATGCACTTTGATTAAGAATCTTAAATATAACACAAGAATTTAGTATCTTCCATTAAATCTTTAAAATGAAGTGTTAAGTTAGGAAGTGGAAAATGGTTTTGGAAAATTTATCTGGATGTTCAAGTGGCCTGAATTCCTGACTGAAACATCATTCTGTATTGTGACCACTTATGTCTGAAAAACAATGTTGCTTCGGCTAGCACTTGGTAAATACTCTGTTTTCCCAATGTTGGAGTAATTTTCAATTTATCTCAGATGTGAGAGATAACCAAAATTATCTTAAATAAAATGTCATGTCCATTAATTCCATCCCTAAGGAAAATGTGATGCATAGCCAATATTCCTTTCATTGATTACTTATAGTGTGTTAAATAGTCACATTGTAAAACTTGAAGGACAGAATTATAGATACTTGCATGCTACAAATAACTCCAAAATAAAATATTTCTGCACAAATCTTCGGTGACTGGCTATGGCAAGAAGGCAATATGAATTGATGGGCTCATTTATCTCCACCTCTTCAGAGACCACTTCATATTTTTCACCGACTACATTAATACATTCTGCATGTTTGACTATGAATAGTCACTGCTATGAGATACCTTTCAACAGCCCAGAACAGTTTAATATTATCAAGGTTACAGCTGTACTTGTTCATAAATAATTCATTTAAAATGCATTTTTTAATTAAAAAAATAGGTCATATGATTCATTTTGAAGTCCTATGGGTCGTTGGAAGATCATCTGGGGATGATTCATTAATACCTTCTCTAGAATCTGCAGTCTGCTATCCCACATTTGTTCATAAATGAACTGAGTAATACGGCCTGTGATTCCCAAGCTTTCATTGCAAAATTCGCAGAGGCACCTTTGACGAGTACCTCCATGGATTTAAAAACAATATGGGTTCATCATATTCCAACACACAGATACCAGCCATGTGGTACCTGGAAACCTTTGCCCATTTGTCAGGCTAAATTGTAGTTCAGATTTGGCAGCGAAGAAAATAAGGCATCATATTTTTATTTGCATATAACATTACCGATAACTGTAAACTGACACAACAAACTAGAAAATAGTTTAGGAGATCTGTGGTTACACATTTCTATCCCTGCACTTGAGGCCCTTGGGGGACAAGATTTTAAAATAGAGTGGTTATTGCAAAGCCTGTTTTTAGCTCTGTTTTGAAAGATCACTGACTGAATAATGGGCAATAACTTGACAGGTGAATATGATGCTCCTAAGTTTTGGCATCTGAGGACACATGTAAACTATCGAGGAATCTCTATGGATCCCCATAGTCCACTGCAAGGCCAGTGATATTCTAGTGGCCTCAATGGTTAATGCACCTTTGAGAGAACAAGTCACCTGAGCACTTGGTTCACTTGCCAGAGATGCTGAAGCCACAGGTTTGATCCCTATAAAGGCTTCTTGAGAGAGACAGAGACAGAGAGAGAAGCTTAATGCAAGTCCACAGATACACACGTAAATTTATTTTGCAAGATAACATGGCTTGGGTAATATGGTTTATACTATCTCACATACATTTTCAAACTCTCCGCCTTCACTGGTTTTTCTATTTCAACATATAAATATCCTACCCCACCAAGAGCTGCTCTTCTTGAAAATTTTAATTATAGGAGTGCCTGGGTGGCTCAGTGAGTTATGCATTTGACTTTGGGCTCAGGTCATGATCCCAAGCCTTATGTCAGGCTCTGTGCTGACAGCTCAGAGTGTGGAGTCTGCTTCAGATTCTGTGTCTCCTTTTCTCTGGGCTGTCGGAGGCCGCGCCGGCTCCCACTGGTACAGGGGTCCCTGAAGGATGGACGGTGTCGGCGAAAGAGAGTGAGAGAGCCCCGAGATCGTTTCTGATCACCAGGCAGGCATCTCCGTCCTGTCGGTTTTGGTGTCTTTATTTATAGGTCAAGTGTTAACATGCCATCAGGAAATGGAATTTTTACAATGGATAGCGCTTTGTGATGAGGTGTTTTTGGAAAATGTACAGAAACAGGTTTTACAGAAGTCTTCTTGCAGAACAGCCCCAATTATAGTGAGGTTGAGTAACTAAGAAAATAACAAGGTGTTCACATTATAATAACACTAAGATTAAGTCATAGGTTTATAGATACTCTTATCCATCCTCATCACAGCTGCCAGGGTAAGGGAAGGTGTTTGTGGAAAGTAGGCCTTAGGGAAGGGGCTGCTATACACCATCAGTTAGCAAAGGTGTAGGTACTAACTTATCTTCTGCCCTTATCTGTTCCTTCTCTCTAAGTTAGGCTCTTTGTCTCCGGGCAAGACTTGATTTTCCAGTTATATGCTTTATGGCACCAGAGAGCCAACCATACCTTTAAAGAGTTTAGCTTATTTCCCAATATGTAGAATAGCCTCTACGAGTGCATTTACCTTTGTGTCTACTTTTATGATTTCTTGAATAGCTAGGGCATGAAAGACATTTTTGGTTAGTTGATTTACATGTAGAGCTGTATGAATATCCTGGACTAACGCAAAGGTGGAAACAGAATTGTACATGTAAGGGTGAATCTTTTATGACTAGGAGTCATTAGCCTGTTCATAGCTCAAGGGAAAGTATGGAGGGAAACAGGACCTTCTGAAGACACGATGTCTGTTCCCATAATCAAAAGAAGAAGTTCCCACAATAAGTTCCTTCATAAGGTGCAATCATCCTACCAGGGCCGGAATAAGGGGACAAGTCACTCCCGATATTGATCAACAAGGTACCTTAGGGGTGAGTGCTCAAGCAGAAATAATTGAGTGGGGATGGATATCGGTCATCATCTGATTGGCAAGAGACCGTGCAAACTTGCTTTAACCTCACCAGGAGTTTTCTCGACTAGTGGGCTCAGAATGGCTCCCAACACTGGGCCCCTCCCCTGCTCTCTCTCTCTCTCTCTCTCTCTTTCTCTCTAGAAAATAAGTAAACATTAAAAAAAAATAAAGAAAAGAAAATGTTATTTTTTATTTATTTTTTAGAGAGAGAGAGAGACAGAGACAGAGGCAGAACACAAGTCGGGGAGGGGCAGAGAGAGAAGAAGACACAGTATCCAAAGCAGCCTCCAGGCTCCAAGCCATCGGCACAGAGCCTGACGCTGGGCTCGAACCCACAAATTGTAAGATCATGACCTACCTAAAGTTGGACACTTAACCGAACTGAGCCACCTAGGAGCCCCAAGAAAAGAAAATTTTAATATTAAAATACAAACTTTCGTTTTATTTCCTTTATGTATACTAACTATATACCTATGGTTATCCCTTCTTTTTAAAACAAGATGGTCTCCACTTCCTTGCTCATGCTTCAGCTTAGAGCAGTCAAACATCCATACCGTATTGTTCCAAAAGCATCACACGCTAAGGTCAATGATTGGTTTCAAAATTCACTTAATACCTGGTGGCATTGTCCCACTGCCCTGGTATTTGACACATAACACATATCTTTTTGTGTGTGTGTGACACCATTGTCTCCTTCTACCTAAATGTCTGTGTTCCCAGCACTTTGATTCTTTTCTCTATTCACTGTTCTCTCTTTCTCTATTCTATTTTCTATTCACTGCCTATCCTAGACAGATATCCATATTCAACTTTCTTCAGAAATAACATAAAGAGATGCTAAATCCTAAATATACATCTCCAAACCATAGACTGTGGTAAGATTTCAATCCATTCATCCAATTACTTATTGCAGATCTCTATTTAGTTCTGATGCGTCTCAACCTCAATGTTTAAAATAGACAACATCGTCACCTCCTCAATCTATTCTTTCTCCTCTCTAAGTAAATGACATTATCAGTTATGCTTATCCAAACCATAAAGTAGAATTGTATCTAGCTATTGTTTGACCACAGGCTGGTTTCAGCCCTCACTAAATATAGATGTGTTACCTTCTCCTTCCAACAGTCCTGAAAAGTGACAGGAGCTTATGGATGGCTTCTCAAATTAAGATTATGAGAAAATTCCACAAGAAATAAACTAGACAGAGGCAAGAACCAACTTCATTTAATGATGAGATATAGATTGGGCCACTCCTGCTGGGTGGACATAAATCTGAGAGCTAGATATTGAACAAGGGAAGATTTCAACAGGTACCTATGACAAGAGCAGCTAATAAAGGTCTAGTCACAGGGTGAACAGTAAGTAGCAAATGATGTTTCAGTTTCCCAATGGCTTTGACAACTGAAGCAAGACATTTCAAAGAGATCGTTTACCAAGATGTTGTCTATATGGCCCATCACTTCTAACCCTACCTCTAAGGACTATTAAACATGCTCATCCCCTTTTCTCTCTTCCCTCTTGGTTCATTATGGTATAAAACTAAAACCAGGCAAAAATCTAAACTTCTTTCTATTATCCTTCACATTTCTTCTTTGATATATGAATACAGAGCTGACTATCTACTAGAATTGGAAAAATGAGAAGAACAGGAGGGAGAGATTCAGATAATATTTCAAAAGTAATTTTCTGCCACATTAGCAACAAGAATCACCTTAATCTCTCTTATCTGTATGCAATTCTTGTTTCCTCCTTTTCTCTGCTGATCGGTGATGATCCACCAACTTCTAGACCCCTCTGTCATCACAAACAATAGCTAGGACCTAGATGGCAGTGTTCACCTTACCCATAATTCTTAATTTTATCCCAGTCAATTTCTTAGTCCACATAAGTAGCTAATCCTAGGAAATTTTCTAATCCAAGACACAACTGCAACTAAGAGAAATAATCCAGCCTAAGGTGTGGTCAGGGACAACTCCAAGAGGGGAAGGTCCCATGAGGCCCAGAATTCATTCATGTTCTGTTATCGAAATTGGCAACTCTATAATCAGACCAGAGAGTTTTTATCTGTGCTAACAGGTTGCTGAGGTGTTACTTCACCTAATCAGACTGTAGAATGGAAGAGGCAAAGCCTTTGTTGATAAAGCATTTCATAAGGCTAAAAATAGGTAGTATCATCCATTACTAATGTTCACATCCAGGAAGTCTTGTATTACTAAAACTCTTGTGGCTTCTACCTCCACTTAAATTTCTAACTCCAGCATATTTTCTTCACAGGGACATGGGCATTATATTCTGGCAATAGCTGTCTTCCAATCTCCTCTCACAATAGTCACTTACCACCACCTTCCTTGTGTTTGAAATCTTTGATGTCCTTAAATCTCAAATAATATGATGTTGTATCAAAGTCTCCTGTTTCTCAGAATAGGTTGGAGGACGTATTTTGTTTTTGTTTTTGTTTTTCAAATCTCTGTCAGTTTGCTTATACTTGTCAACAAACTCACCCAGAGAAAAATGGGCTATCATGGAGTATATCAACCAGTGATTTGAAGATAGTTCTGTAATGTTATCCACGAGGTAGACGGAACTGGTCTACCTCATCCCCAAGAAGACTTAATAACTCCGTACATTTATTTTCACTGTAACTATGGTTTATATCTATGCTACTTTTCTCTCAAAATGATACTCAGCAAACTGAGGAAACTACTAGTTACTCTGGGAGAAGTTTAAGTCACATTCCAGTCTGCCAAGGGCCAGCTCCTAGAGGATATTGATCAACACCCCCAGGCAAGGGAAAACAAATGGGAAACATTTCCTGGTTCTGCTTCACATTATAGAAATTATCTATGCATAATGAAGGGCAGAGGAACTCAACTTTTCTGAACTGTAGAATATACTAGTTGTACGACCTTATGACTTCAATCCTCCTCCATAATACGCTGCCCTCTGACATATCTAAGCCATTGAAAACATGCAAATTCAATTCAAGATTAAGAAAATAAAATAGTAAGGTATGTAGTTGAGTTAAGCAGTACCACCGCTATCTCTGGTGTGTGCCTCACTGATTAAACATTCAGGCATCCTTCTTTCAACCAAAGAATGTGTTGGAACATACTTGTCTTAAAAACATTAGATGGGAAGGGGTGCCTGAGTGGCTCAATTGTTTAAGTGTCTGACTTCATCTCAGGTCATGATATGGTTCATGGGTTCGGCCCCAAGTTAAGCTCTCTACTGTCAGCTAAAGAGCCTGAAGCCTGTTCGGATTCTGTGTCTGTGTCTCTCTTTTTCTGCCCCTCTCCTGCTCATGCTCTGTCTCTCAAAAAATTAATAAACATTAAAAAAATCTTTTTAAATTAGAGGGGAGGGATACCTGGGTGGCTCAGTCAGTTAAGCATCTAACTTCTGCTCAGGTCATGATCTCATAGTTCGTGAGTCTGAGCCCCATGTCAGGCTCTGCTCTGGCAAAGTGGAACCTTCTTGGGATTCTCTGTCTCTCCTTCTCTCTCTATCCCTCCTCTGTTCATGCTCTCTCTCTCTCTCTCTCAAAATAAATAAATAAGCCTTTTAAAAAAATAGAGGAGAAAAATTAACTTTCAGAGATGAGGGCCCCCTAAAGAGGATTTAGTGTCAAGTCTAAGATTATCACTTAAAGAAATCAGGGTATATGTCATCTGTAGCCAAAGAATCCCTTAAATGACAGCTCAGAAAATGACACCTGGATTCACATCTTTTGTTCCACTCTTACAGTCTTACAGTCTTTCTCTAGGCTCTGATTTCTACTGTCTTTGTAATTTCACCTGCTTATCTAAAATTTTTCTTTTTCCTTCATATTACTTTGTTTGATGACATGTTTAGAAAGTCTGCCCAGGTTGTATTTTTGTGTTTTTCAGTATTGCTTCTTGAATTAGAGCAAATCTGGCTAATGAGCAGGAAGCTCCATCTTCTCTCATTGTTCTAAGAGCAACTGCACATTTATCCAAACAAGAAAAGACTCCACAATAGAGAAATATAGTTAAAATTATTCAAATTACTGTGTTCCCTGAATAGATTTGAGAACTGAATCCTTCAGATTAAGTGGTAGGTCCATGATCACAACATAAAAAAAAAAAAAATAGAAAAGGTGCAGTTAGTGTCATTCATAGACCACACTGACCCAGGATTTAGAGAATATGCTTGAAATTATGAATAGTGCACAAATCTGTCCACTACTTCCCTGGATGATAAAAGCCTTTAATGGGACTCGAGGTTGAAATAAGAAGACAGAAATAAGTATTGACACATATTAAATCTTGAATTTTAATTAAAACAGATAACTAGCAGAGATACGATCAGAAAGAAAAAGAATATGATTCTAAGTCTGAGAGCTTGACTAATAAAGTCAATATTGGAGTAAAAGCTAAAATGCTTTTAAAACAAAAGAAAAAAAGACCTAATTTATTTAATAAGGAAAACTAAAATCTGAAAACAGCAATACTATCATCAGTAGGGTTTTTTTTTTTTTAAAGATTTATTTATTTTTGAGACGGAGCTCTCAAGCAGGGAAGGACAGAGAGAGAGGGGGACCCAGGATCTGAAGCAGGTTCCCCACTGACAATAGGGAGCCTGATATGGGTTTCAAACTCACCAACCATGAGATTGTGACCTGAGCCACCAAAGTCCAGTGCTCAACCAACTGAGCCACCCAGTCGCCCCTATCAGCAGGGTTTAGGGAGGCAAAAGTTGGTGGTGTGTACTCACTACTTCACGCAAGAGAGAACCTCTGCATCCAGGACACAGAATAATCTTATTAAGTTGGAAGATAAACTCTATTATTGAGCAGGGATAACTCATTAGACTTCCATTGACTTGGATGAAATAGCTGTCAGAACTTTCCTCCAACCTGTCCTCTAGACTTAAGCTCCTGAACTGATTATCTAAGATCAACTCTACTGCTCTTGATATCAAAACACCAGTAAAGTGGGTGACGTCATTAGAGGATGGATATAGTCTAGCCTTTTAAATTTCTTCAGAAAAATTGTATGATTCACTGGACATGCAAAAAATGGCTCTGTATGTTATATCAATCTTTGGAACTTAATAAATATGTGAGTGCAACCTACTCTGTGGCACTGAAAATATTGCTTTTCCCAATATACCAAGTTGAACACTAAATATCTCCAACTGTGGCAACTGTTCTGAAAAGCCTCAATGCCTGACATAATGTAATTTGGGTCACCTTTCTTAGCAAACATGCCAATCTCATTGCACTCTTTTTCTTTTTTTAAAACAGAAAATCCTTTTTTTAAAGTTTACTTATTTATTTTTGAGAGAGAGAGAGCACAGGGGAGAGGTAAAGAGAAAATCTCAAGCAAGCTCTGCACTTTCCTTGTGAAGCCCCACTTGGGGCTGGAAACCATGAACCATGAGATCATGACGTGAGCTAAAATCAAGTCAGTGGCTTAACCGACTGAGCCACCCTGGAGTGTACACCTTTTCAATAACAATGTAGCAGACCTAGATCCAATGGAATTCATTTGAAACAAAATCTGCCAAGTTAGTCAGTAATGGAAAATTAATGAGTGAGTCTAAAGTAATTAAATAAAGTACCAAAAGAGAAAGAAGTAACCCGTTATAGGAAAGATCATATCTGGAGATTTATATGCGATTCTAAAGTTACTAGCTTCACATTTAAAAGAGAATTCAAGTTTCTGTGAAAGCTATCTAGAAATATTTGAAGGCTCAGCAATTGCTAAAGAGTTTTGATTTGTTCTATGTGAATCTAAAAGGGCAGAACCAGGAGTCATTAGAAAAATAAAAGGGGAATCATTTGTACTTGTTTCAGTGAAGTGGGCTGCCTTCTGGGGGGATGAATTCCCAAGATGTGAGCCCGAGTGAAAGGCCTCCTTTGGAGATGTTTTAAAGAATTCCTCTATTGAATGAAAGTTGGACTACATGACTTTTTTTTTTTTTTTTTTTTTTTTTTTTTTTTTTTTTAGGGGGGGGNAGATCATGACCTAAGCGAAAGTCGGACGCTTAACCGACTAAGCCACCCAGGCGCCCCTGGACTACATGACTTCTAAGTGACATTTCAACTTGGAAGTTTCGATGCTTAAAGAACTTAGTGGAAGATCAGTTAAGGAATCTACATATAAATCTTGGTCCAACCCTCTCTCCATTATGCTCTCTTTCCATCATCAGTAGTTGTGATTTTTTTTTTTAATATGGAGAAGATATTCATTTACCTATTTGCCTGTCATATATTCCTGTGCATAATTGTGTTCTGATTCGAGGCTCATGAAAAAGAAAAGGAAAGGAGTACCTTCAATCAGGATGAAAAAGGAGCACCTTCAATCAGCATCACATTGTTATTACCCACACAAAAACAATCACTTGCATGCCAGATAAGGAAAAGGCCTCCTGAGTATCTTCTCCTTTTCATAGTTCTGTGCGGTACTGTTCCATGGCTGGTAATTGCATGTTTGAAAACTAACTGCCACAAAATATTAGACAGGCAATACTAACTGTTCACTCAAGGATTTTTTTATTAATCTGCCACAAGCAACTCCATTCCCTATATGGCAATTAGGGGATAAGGGGATAATTCATTAATCACACACTCAGGAGAAAATAGCTTATGCGGTCTGTTTTTGTCTCTATCGGACAAAGCAGTGAACACAAAAACATTTCTTGTAAAGTACCCTTCCTCGGGAGAATGAAGAAAATAGGACCTAAACTTAGCATTTTAATTTCTGTAGAATCTTCTTGTATTGGAAACTGTCTTTATGTTATTGTCACTTCATGATACACAAATCTTGAGTTCCCGAATGACAGACTAATAAAGAGGGAACACTAATCATGAAGGTACAGACAATTAAAGAGCAGAAGCCAGGGCTGATTCAAACCAATTAACTGAATCATGCCAGTACTACGTATGCAACACGATCCAGACAGTTGAAAGCAGGAATTAAATAACAGAAATGGTGTATGTGATTTGTGCATTTGTTAAAAAATTATATCAGAATAAACCTATGGTTCTTTTTAATAGTCAAGTGTGACATTTAATTTTTCGATTCCAAATGAAGAAAACATTCATTAGTCTCTAAAGGTTGTATGTATATCTTGCCTTATGATTCAGTATCTTCCCATGATTTTTATGTGTAGTTTAGTTTCAATTTCACTGCGTTAATTTATATCATGGTGATGATGACTCTCTTATTTTATAATTCAAAAATAATATGTATTTGTTTAAATAGAATTTCCTAAATTCTTTTTGATTTCAGATTGAAAATATCCAATCATTTCTCAAAGTATCATTTTAGTTAACTTGTTTTAAAACATTTATTTTTTTCTGAGAGAGACAGAGACAGAGACAGAGACAGAGACAGAGACAGAGACAGAAACACAGCATCTGAGGTAGGCAGCAGAGAGCCCAGTGCTAGAACTCACGAACCATGATATCATGACCTGAGCTAAAGTTCGAGGCTTAACCAACTGAGCGATCCAGGTGCCCCTTGGTTAACATTTTTATTTTCATATCCATGCTATCCCTAAAATTTAGAAAAATGCATTACTTGATTTTAACATTCAAAAATTTACATATTAAGTAATTAGTTTTGCTGTTGTTCAGAAGAACACACATACACACACGAGCTCACTGAAAGTGAACAGTAGAACCTCTTAAATGAACAATAAGGAGCCAAGCAAGCTTCAGGGCTACAATGAAATTTATAAAATAGGATTTATAATTGTTCTCTCTACACTATTTTAGATAATCCAAACACTGTTCCTTGGACTGTCTTGTCCTTCTTTTCACATCCCACTTCCAGCTTTGGGAAACAGAAGCCACCTACCTTCAGAGTATTTAGTCTCAAGGATGCTCTTAATTACAAGTGTAAACTTCTGGATCCGCAGCCCCCAGTCTCTGTTCTGACACCACTGCAGGCCAGCATGGACCATTGCTGGACACAGTTTTGAGCTTTATTCCTCCTATCCCCAACTTCAGTACCCCCACCCCCACCACCCACTCCCAGTATTGGAGATCACCACCAAAGGCACGCACAATCTTGTGAATGTTTGGGTGTAGAGCAGGGAGGTAACTAGACTGAAATGATAAATGTGATCGCGAATTGCACACTTTATCCTGCAGGCTTCAAGGATCTATTGGAGGTTTTAAAGCAGATGAGTTAATGATAAAAGTGGTATTTCAGAAGCATAAATTCTCAGTGGAGTGCAAGAGGGATTGGCTATGAAGGTGAGAGTGTATATAGGCAGAGATACTAGCACACAGATAACCAGTGCTGTGTGGAAAAGATACAGAAAGATTATGTCCTCTGCCCTGAAGTAGCTTATAATCATACTTAGAAGGTTAGAACAAAGGCATGTGAAATCATTCCTTCTGTTCTCCGGAATTACCTGGATGCTGTCGTTATGAAATAGTGGTTCATTTCACCACGTAACAAAAATGAGAGCAATATACACAAAAGTTAATGTTCCGGAGTATATGGATAAGAATAAGCCACGTCATTGTTAAGTCAGTAAATGTAAAACACCAAGGAAAGTTATCTTACTGAATTTTGGATCTTTATTGTAGATACCAAATATAATGCAAAAGAAACAAAAACAAAGAACAAAAGACAGTAAAGCCTTGGAAAAATACCTGAGCTCCGTTATGGAATATCAGCCCTTTTACAAATGCAGGCATTTGTCTGGTGATTTCCTTCTGCATGTATTTGTTTAGGAGAAAGAAACAGGAAGCAGTTAGAGTTGAAGGTTACAAAAACAAGGCAAGGGGCAGATACACAGAAGTGCCCATGTTGGATGGTGCTTCTGCTGACAATGTTGTTGTCAGAATGTAAAGGGATAACAGAAAATCAGCATGAGAACAGCAGTCTTGTCCACAATGCCTTTCTGGAAGAATAGCCTTGGTCTGTGAATAAATGCTCTTTGTGTTTCTGGCTCCGCTTTGCCTTGTCTGCTACCTAATTCAGCCCACATTTTACCTGCTGGCTGCCACCTTTTATATACAGGCGAGGACTATACCTTGGCAATGCTCAGCTATGTAACATTACCTCAGGCACCATTACACTGTCAGTTTAGCTGGTTAAAACAAAACGCTCGAGGCACAGAGGGGTGATTTAATCAGGCCGTTTGGCTTTGTATGGGGAAACCTCTCCCCTGCAAGGCTCAAGGCTCTAGGCTCTTCTTCACACACCCATCCCTCAGAGACAGTGCAGTTATGCTGACACCCCGTCTGTAGAACCTACTGTGACAGGGGGGTCATTTTAGGTATGTCATTCTGTGGGAAGCTCACATTATTTTCCCACTAGTCAAGTCGTTTGGTGGTTGGTTTGTCTTTGTTTATAATGCTTAGCTGTAGCCCATGCCCTCCAATTGAACAGTTACTTGAATAATCTATTAGAACGTCCCTGCTTTACATGTAGAAGAGGGCACTGAAAACTTCTGTAGCAGGTATGGAATCACACGTGATCCTGACCTTGGTTGGGATCCAGTATTTGCAGGAAAGGTCAAAAGGTGACATTCTCTTTAATGTTCATTTATTTTTGAGAGTGAGATCTAGAGCACGTGCACTGAGGGGCAGAGAGAGAGAGATATACAGGATTCAAAGCAGGCTCCAGACTCCGAGCTGTCAGCACAGAACCTGACGTGGTTCTGGAATTCAAGAACCATGGGATCATGGCCCGAGCCAGATTTAGTCGCTTAACTGACTAAGCCACCCAGGTGCCCCAAAAGATGATATTCTTAATGGTACTCTACAGGTGGCCAACAAACCTATGTAAGTATTGCCCTATTTCTCAGCGCCCTAAAGAATAAAAAAGATTTGCTGCTAACACGCTTTATAGACCCTTAGTTTGGTTGAAAACTTCGTGTTATATTGACCTCTTGCCCTGACTTGTACACTGTCCCACTGGATTGTGTCTTCTTGTCTACTCTGAAATATTAACAGTTGGCACCAATGTTGTTTGCTGACAGGGAGGCATGTGGCATAACTATTGTTCTATGAGAAGTCAATGAGAAATTTTAATTCTTTACATGACATATTTATATACTATATTTTGGAACAGACCATTGTTATAAACATATTAATCGTGTTCATAAGCTAATTATAAAATTAGAAGCTCATAGAATTATACCGATTTTATTGAAGAAAAACAGAGGTTCAGGTGTATTTGAGCTTAACTATGGTGGCAGTCGAAGGCAGGCAAATAAGAGTCTGCTATTTTAAACCAGATTTCATTGAATAAACAGCACCTAATCTTAGAACAAAGCTAATAATTCTAGTGGATAAAAATGTAAAATATCCAGAGATAAATTGGGCTATAAATTGTTATTCATTTTTGTAATCACAGAACACTGAATACAGACTATCAGGCACATTGTAATACCTTAATATGGAAAACTATGTAGCGTACAAATATTGGAATATGTAACAACTATTTTTTAAATGTACAGTTGAGGGGCACCTGGGTGGCTCAGTTGGTTGAGCATCCGACATTAGCTCAGGTCATTATCTCAAGGTTTGTGAGTTTCAGCCCAACATGGGTTCACTGCTGTCAGCATGGAGCCCACTTCAGATCCTCTCTCTCTGTCCCTCCTCCCTCTCTCAAATAAATAAAACATTTAAAAAATAATAAATGCACAGGTGAATTTGAAAAACATGTTAGGAAATCCACAGGGGCCAAGAACTACAATAAGACTCTGGAGGAGGTAGAAAAAGGATTGTTAACATCAGTAACTTAGAATTAGAGTTGTTATCACAGAAGCAGACAAAGGGCTGATGCCTTGGGCAAGCAGCATAAATTAGATCTAAGATCCACAAAAATGCTAAGGGTAACTGAGATTTACTTCTGCAGAATCTTGTAGACTAGTGAAGGGGGAAAAAATGGCCTGCAGCAGAAGGAAATTTGTCTCTCTTGGGTTTGTCCTGCTATTTATTCAGACCTACCCTCAGACCTGCTCTCATTCAGGACTTTATTGGTGAAATACCTTTGTGGTTAGACTAAGAGTGGCAAGAGAGAAAACTTTCGAGAAGCTCTTAATTTGTTTTTGCCCCATGTCCAAATTCATTTATTCATCAACTTTCAACTGCTATTAATGCATTTTTTTCAGGTTCAGGTTTATGAAATAAGAAAATGCATGAACAATCTACCTTGAGCAAGTCAACAGACACAGTCACCATGTTATCATGTAACTTTAGTTTAACAGAACATTCATACAGAGACTTTTTCTTTTTTTTTATGTCTTTATTTTATTTTGACAGACAGAGAGTGAGTGGAGGAGGGGCAGAGAGAGAGGGAGACACAAAATCTGAAGCAGGCTCCAGCCTCTGAGCTGTTAGCACAGAGTCTGATGCAGGGCTTGAACCCACAGACGGCATGCAGAGACTTTAAAATAAGACCAGTCAGCTTTGACAAAAGTTCAAGAGTATTTTAAAATTTAAAAACACAGTCTTTGAAATTAAACACTCAGCAGGTAAATCAAAGAGCAGATTAGACACAGTTGAAGATTTAGTAAACACTAAAGAATTCATCCAGAAAACACAAAGAGATAAAAATGGGAATCTGTAAAAGGTAGATTATAAATCATAGAAAATAGAATGACAAATTCCAATAAAATTCTACCAGAAACTCCAAAAGAAGCAAATAGAAAATAGGGAAGAATGGGGCACCTGGGTGACTAAGTCGGTTGAGCGTCCAACTTTGGCTCAGGTCGTGATCTCATGGTTCCTGGGGTTGAGTCCCATGTCAGTCTGTGTGCTGACAGTTCAGAGTTGGAGTCTGCGTCGGATTCTGTGTCTCCCTCCCTCTTTGCTTCTCCCCACCTCATGCTCGCTCCCACTCTTGCTCTCAAAAATAAACATTAAAAAAAAGAATATAGGGAAGAGGTAATATTTATAGAGTTATATTTCAGAATTGATGAGATACCTGACTTCAGGACGACTGAGCCCCAATCAAAGTAGAGACACTTGGACACACAATAATGACACTGGAAGACACTAAAAACAAAACAAAACAAAAAATGTTTGTAAATTCAACATGCAAGAAAGAAAATATGGATTATCTATAGGAGAAGACAACTAAATGGGTAGCAAATCTTTTACTAGAACCATTAAAAGCCAGAGACAATAGAACAATATATTCAAATGATATATATGCAAAGACTTAAAGCAGGTATGGGAGTTAGCCATATGAATTTCAGAGGGAAGTGTTGGGAGAACATTGCCAGCCAAGGTAATGGGGCTACAAAGTCTATCAGATAAGGATATGGCTTGTTTGCTCATGGAAAGGACCAGGGTAGCCAAAGTATAGGGAAAAGAGAACAGAAGCAGCTGACATCAAAGAAGAAACAGCATTAAGCTGTGTGGAGCCCTATAGGCTAAGTAGGAACTTTCTGTTCCCTTCTAGTGAAGTGTGAGTCATTGCAAAGTTTTGCGCAGAGAAGTGACATGATTTGAGTCACCCTTTAAATGGACTACAGTGAGAGTTTTGAAAACAGTCTGTTAGAAAGCAAGGGGACTGGGGCACCTGGGTGGCTAGGTGGGTTACGCGTCCAACACTTGGTTTTGGTTCGGGTCATGATCTCACAGTTCATAAGTGGGAACCACGCATGGAACTCTGACCTGACAGCTCAGAGCCTGCTTAGGATTCTCTCTCTCTCCCTCTCTCAAAATAAATACACCTAAAAAGAAAAAAGAGTACAATTAGAGAGACCAGCTAAGAGGCTGTTGGAGTAATCCAGGCTTGGATTTTGGTATTGGAAGTGGTAAAAAGCATTCTGATTCTGGGGCCATTTTGAAGACGGAGTCAACAGGATTTCCTGATTGATTAGATGCAGAGTGTGGCAAAAAGAGAGGAATCAAGAATGATTCAATGATTTGGGGATTGAGAAGTTTAAAATATAAAATTGGCTTCAAGTGTGATGAAGCGGCTGTAAGTGAAGCTCATTCGGAGAGAGAGTACTAGTTTGGTTTTAAACATGTTATGTTTGATAAAATAAAGCTTATGTGTAGAATGAGGTCTCTAGAAATAAGATGTCTCACCAGCTTTTTCTATCACTTAACCCTGACCTCACCTTTAAAATGAACCCCCACTTCATGAAATGGGGTTCCTGGGTGGCTCAGTCGATTAAGCGTCTGACTTCAGTTCAGGTCATGATCTCACTGTTCGTGGGTTCGAGCCCCGCGTCAGGTTCTGTGCTGAGGGCTAGCTCAGAGCCTGGAACCTGTTTCAGATTGTGTTTCCCTCTCTCTCTCTGACCCCCCTGCTCATGCTGTCTCTATCTCTCTCTCAAAAAATAAATAAAAAACATGAAAATATTGTAAACATGTTATGTTTGATAAGATAAAGCTTATATATAGAATGACGTCGCTAGAAATAAGAAGTCTCACCAGCTTTTGTAACACTTAACCCTGACCTCACCTTTAAAATGAATCCCCACTTCATGAAACTCTTTTTGTAATGTTTATTTTTGAGAGAGAGAGAGAGACAGAGACAGAGACAGAGCATGAACTGGGGAAGGGCAGAAAGAGAGGGAGACACAGAATCTGAGGCAGGCTCCAGGCTCTAAGCTGTCAACACACAGCCTGATGTGGGGCTAGAACTCATGAACCCTGAGACCATGACCTGAAGCAAAGTCAGACACTCAACCGACTCAGCCACCCAGGCACCCTTGAAACTCTTTTCAGTTACATTGTCTTATATTTCTGTTTTCTGATACAACTGATGAAAAATTGATTCATATAATACAAACTCTTCCCACCTGCCTGGGTCTTGAATGCCAGAATCTCCTAAAGTATGTATTTTGGCATAAATGAATTTTCAGAACTAAAAAGAAGTCACTAGATTTAGTTAGCAGTATGCTACATGCATTTATCTTAACCAGATTTCAAATAATGAAAATAATATATGCTACTTTAATGGTACTTTCACAAATAGTAAATGACCTGAAGTTTCCTATGTTTAATTCACATGCTATGATCTAGTACCATAAGAACGATTAGGGACAAATCCTATGTCTTTGGGATGGTTGCTTTACTTTGTTTTGTTTCTTTCCAGGGCTGAAAGTCAACAATGGCACATCCTGGCACAGTCTAGGAATGCTATCTGATCCCATTGCCCTAAAAAGAGAATAGGCTAATGTACACAAGACTGTGTACATTAAATTATAATGAAATGTGTACATTAAAATTATCATGAACTGACAATGAGAAATTTTCATAACATGAAACTTTGGGTGTTTGGGGGAAAACGGATGCGAAGATGCGGAATCGATCAATGAACTTTCCGATGACGCGAAACAGGGCATGCTTAATGCTGAAGGACGCGTAGGTTCTCCCAAGAAATAAAGTAAAACTTTTTATCTTCTTCTCAAAATCTCACCTGTGAATTCAAACATACCTTTTGAGTCTCATCTTCCTGTTCCCTGTGTGTGTGGCCACGTACGATGGGGAAAGACAGTGCCCTGAAACACCACAGTTACACAAAGCAAGTGCAGCTCGGCTTGCACACCCACTCACGCAGTGCCCCTTGTAGGTGTCGTGCTCGATAACACACTTGCTTTCCAAAACTCACAATAAGTCAGAGCGAAAGAAATGAAAGCTGTACTTTTTAGAACTATGTTTATATTGAAATTTAAACACCCCGGTGAAAGGGATTTACATAAAAGAATATGACCTACATGATATAATGTACATGAGTGAAAATTGCTTCTCAGTTCTTCATAAAATTTTAGCTTGACTGGCAGGTACAACGTAAAAACAATCTGCATGTTCTGCTTCCATTTACATTTTCACTCTCCCATGTCACATTGGATTATAAATTTTTTTTAGTGTTTTATCACAGCAATAATCACTTCAAAACATATTAGTGCTGTGTCCTTATGTGATATAAACAAACATGTGCCAGAACACTGAATTCTTGCTTTAACCCTTGGTCTAACATGGCTTAACGTAATGGTATCTTTCCTCATTAATGTGAAAAATGTAAAATACTGGTTTTACACACCACACACATACACACACATACACCCCACATCATACCACATAATGACAGCTATTCACATAGATAAAGTAAAAAATCAGAGCTCAAGGAATATTTAAAGTTATCTACATGCAGGTAGACAATAATTAAAGCAATGAGGGAAATGAAATCATCTGTAGGGAACAGATAGAAGCAGTGCTAAAAGCCAACGTAGGAACCGAAAGTATTAACAATATTTAAAGAGCAAGTAGATTGTAGAGTATCAACATTTGCAGTGGAAGTAGGTAAAACAATAGGAAAATATTACAGAAACACGTGGAAAACCTGGAGAGAATATTGCCATGGAAGTCAAATGAACAGATAGTTTTTAGAAGAAAAACAGCACTATCCATTGCAGCAAAGATATCCAGCAACGTTAAAGACCAAAAAAGGACTATAAACTTTCATTTCCATGAATTGAAACCTGGGGAATTCAGGCCAGACTCCTGCTGCAAAGAACTGAAAAATAAAATAAAATAAAATAAAAAGTTGAACTAAATGAAACAAAATGAACTCATCGGAAATTTGACAGTATGGTGAAGATACAGAGGGTAAATAGTTAATTTTATTCAGTAGTTTTGCTTACTTTCAGTGAACTGTGAACAAATAGATACAAATGACCAGATTATTTTTATAGAAAAATTACTATTTTCTGAAGAAGCATAAGAGAATTTGGGGATCATTGAGGAAAACTTACACTGATAATTTGCCATGAACATTCTGAAATACTGTCACATTTCAGTGAACTTCTTAGGTATTTTCCATTCTTTGTTTCTCTAAAGATTACTGTGGTTAGCCTACCTCTCACACATTATGGCTGGTTTAAGAAACTCACTTTAAATCTAAAAATTTGAAAGAAGAAGCTTCAGGAAAAAAAAAAAAACCTCAGGGAAGGAAAAATCCTATTGTTTATTATCAGTGATGGTTGTAGACAGCATCAACTCTTGAGATTGTTTCCGTACATTTTGCCCCTCTTTGTTGTTTGTCTGTATCAGAAGAATTACCTTTCCAAGGTGACTATTTTAAAAGAGTGAATGCAAGAACCAAAATAGAACATGCGCAGAAAGGTGAGATTTCAGTGTAACATAGCAAAAAAGCTCCAAATCTGGATTAACATAAAGGTGTTATTGTCCCATTGGATTTTTGACCATGAGATTTGGTCTTTTTAAAGAATGTTATTTTGTTACCTTAAGTAATGTTTTTCCAGATGCCTTAATGTTACTCCAATTTAGTTTGTTTTATAACAAATGGAATTATTAGCTTAGGAGCAATGAATTTTAATATTCTTAAAATGTAGCATTATTTAGAAGAACAAGTTGGTTGTGATGCCATAATTCCCCTCCAATAGCTGGTGCTAATGTATGTAAAACATGAAATTATATAAGAAACAAATTACATGAATGCAGAAAGAAATCAGTTTAACATTTAATAAAAAACAAACCCTACTTTTGGGAGGGTAGGCAAAGATTTGAGGCAGTACAGATATTTATCTAAGTGTTAATAATATCAAATATTAATAATAGGATATAAAAAGCAGAGGGGGAAAGATGTCTATAAAATCTCACTGATTATTCAGAAACATTTTAACTGGTGGAATTAATTTACAGTTTTATATGCATAGTATAAAATGGTATACTATTAAACGAATAGATAAGGACTTCTCAACACATGCCCTTATTTTACTCCAATTCATCTCTAACTATGGCTTTAATTACTGTTTCATCCAACACCTCTTAAACCTACATTTCCATCCTCCACCTCTCCCTTGGCTATTTTACACTTCCACTTGCCTGTCTCATCTAATGCCAAACTCCTGATCCTTCTGCATAAACAGAGTTTTCTTGAGGCTTCCGTTTCCATGAATGGCACAACCATTTAGCATAGTTTAGCAAGATAGGTAGAAGTCTGGGGTCATCTCTGACAACCATCTTCCCTTTTCTATTATTATAAGATATTAAAATTATATGCATCTTATTTCAAAAGCTATTAATGTTCTGCATTTTGTTTTGGATATACCCAAATAATCATTAATAAAACTCTATTTCAAGAGTTTCTTTGCTCACTGCCAAGCCTACACTTTAACATCCTTAATCTCTCTCTCTGTCTCCAACTCTTCCTTCCTCCTTCCTTCCTTCTTTCTCTCCATTTTCTTTTTTTCCCCTCTCTCTTTCTTTTCTTTTTAATCTTGGTGGTGGCTGGAATCTTTTTAGTTGTTCCTTTTTTCTGGATGGCTTATGGATTTATTCATTAATTTATACATTCATTCAATACGTATGTATTATGCACCTACTTTGTAAATTGCATTATGCTGGGGAAGTCATGTCTCAACATAGATTACAACAATTCCCCAACATAATTAATTTTCAGCAATTGTTTGAGGCCTTATTTTAAAATGATGATTGGACTGCCTTTCCAACAATGTGGATTCCATTCATTAGCCAACTATAACAATAACAATTATGTGACCAATCCTGTACTGGGACTAGAATACAAAGATGCATACAATACAATTCATACATACACTATAGTACAGAGACACAAAACAATGAAAAATAAAGAAACTTGGATGCTAACTATACTGTGATAAAATGGGCAATGCAAATCTCTCATATATTCCCTGGAGAGTGAGTGTCTGGAAACACTTCATGGTAAAAAATGTTTTTCTCCTAAGGGCTTGCATAGTTATTTAGAAGATTTTTCCCTCTCTGGAATACAATTATAATACTCTTCTTTTCACAACTAACTGAGCATTCTATTTTTAACCTAGTAATTTAGTATAGGTATATAGTGTTGTTGGAAGTCTCGCTTACATTACCTGGTGAGTCAGTTGAAGGAAAGGTCCTTACCTGGTCACTCTAAGTGGTATGGTGGGTGAGAAAATGGTTACTAAATTTAACCTGTTGTAAACTTTTTCTATGACCTTTACTACCATTAGTAGTAGTTCTATTAGTAATAGTAATATCATTATTATTATTATCAAGAATTGGAATTACCCAGGGATAGAATTTAATTTTTTTTCTCCTGAGCCACTATATAAATCAGGGAAATAGCTGTCTAGTTATCGTCATGATCAGAAATACAGAAGTCATGTTGGGTTATGGAAAGCAAACCAAGAAAGCAAGCTAAAAAAGAAAAAAAAACATTGTAAGAAGGTCTGGATATTAAGCCAATGTTGGACCCATATGAGAATACATACAAGTTGTGTAACCCAAGATTAGAAAACTCAAGACCTGTATTGGGAAGGGCAAGGAAATCACTCTAGATCAGAATAATCAATTCAAAAGAAAAGCACCACTGTTCACAAAATAGAGGAAACATCTCAGTGATTTGTTCCCTAACTTTAAAACGGAGGCTCATCACTGTGGAAGGAAAGCTATTTGCCTTCCCATTAGGTCTCAACAGATCTTCTCTTGAAACCAAATCAGGTACTTTTGCTAGTCACATAACTTCATAAAGTAGCTTGATATAATCTATACAAATTTCCAATTTTTAAACATATAAACAATAAAAGTTATATATGACAGATCTAGCAGATCTAGATATTTGTCTTTAAGTTAGTAATTCAGCATTTTGATTATTCATCATTAGTGTTGATATTCATGAGTGGTTACATTGAGGAGCAAAATTAAAAATCAACCTATTCCCTTATTTTACTAAAGTTATGACTTAGATTCAGACAGGTAAAGTTCTGGGTGGGGCTCACACATGTAGCTAGTGTTAAGACCAGGATCGAGGCACCTGGGTTGCTCAGTTAAGTCTCCAACTTTTGGTTTCGGCTCAGGTCATGATCTCGCGGTTCATGTGTTCAAGCCCCACACCGGGCTCCTTGCTGATAGCGTGGAGTCTGCTTGGGATTCTCACTCTCCTTCCCTCTCTGCCCCTCACCTGCTCATACTCTCTCTCTCCCTCTCAAAATAAATAAATAATAAACTTAAAAAAAGGATTAAAACCTCAATATTATAACTTCTAGTACGGTATGTTTTCCTAATATATTTATCACTTTACATATGAGTATCTTCAGTGTTTGTGAACACAAATATGCTACCTACAGCAATATATGAATAACCATGCTAAAAAGTAACTACAGCAATGATTAAAATTATTTTCAATTAATCTATGTTAAAAAAAAATAAATGTGTCATTTCATACTTGCACATGCCACAAACCCTAGTGGGAAATACACATGCAAAAATGTAAGCTTTCATTCAGTGACCTTTTGAGAAATTATAATTTTGCTTCAATCCATCCTTTTTTTTTTTAATAGTTTATTGTCAAATTAGTTTCCACATAACACTCAGTGCTCATCCCCACAAGTGTCCGCTTCAATCCATCCTAAACACTGCTTCAAACTATATATCTGTTTCTACAGTGAAACACCTCCCTGAGAAATGCCCTAAAATAGTAAAAGTAAATAATTTTTCCACGATACAAATTAAAAAAAGAAAAAGAAGATGAGGAGATGATGAAGAAGAAAGATGTTAGGCTTCAATCTGTCAAAGGAAAGCATTGTGTTCTTCAATTACTCTGAGTTGGAAGAGAAGAAATGAATTAAGTACAGCGGCATTACAGAGGAACTTCATCTCTTACCTTGCTGTCATCTGGCACCTTCATAAGATGTGACCCCCTCAGCTGCCAGCGGCTCCCGTGAAGGCAGACAAGGAGGGCAAAAAGATCAGCACCTCAGTGCTCCTCCCTGACAGGTGAATGTAAGTGGCACTTCTAATGCTGTTACTTATTTATTAAGTATTCCAAAGTTAGAATTTAATCAGAATATTTTTGTCACGTTATCCATCAC
The DNA here is from genome assembly GCF_008692635.1 of Crocuta crocuta. Lineage (NCBI taxonomy): Eukaryota > Metazoa > Chordata > Mammalia > Carnivora > Hyaenidae > Crocuta > Crocuta crocuta. Next base: position 4,595,312 of record NW_027531910.1, read on the forward strand.
TAACTTAGAAGAGATGGAATTTTCTTAAACAGCTGCACGGTGTAGCGCCTTAGGCAGGCTCTTAGTCTTTTCGGTTTGTCACAATGGACTAGTTCCATTTTAATGATTTAGTTAATTGTGTGACAAGCTATGAAAAATGGAGTGACCCAATGCCTAGTCCAAGGAATACACCAAGGTCTAGCATCGAAGTTACTGAGAACCGTTCTCGTTTGCAAATGAAAAAAGAAAAGAAAAATTCCTGCTTTCCCCTTTTTGCTTTATAAATTTCAGGTTTCATTTGTTAAGCCAGAATCAGGTAGAGAATAGCAGTTCATTTATATAGAGACAAGATGAACATAAAAAAGTCACATTAGCAGTTTAAATGATCAAGTTAAATAAGACACAATTTAGGTGAAAAGATAATTAAGTGTTGAAAATGTAATGATCCATTTGACAGTGGGGGAATAATAGATGCAGAGAATTCCAAATACAACCTCCCCACCTAGAAATCATACTTAGCATTCCTTATAAGAGAATATTTGCATCTGATAGTACTGTGTTAGCTTAAGACTCAGCCTATCACTTAATTAAGATATACTAACATTCTATAAAATATATGCCTTATGACCACAGTAGAGTCAGGGACAAGGATTTTTTATAAAAATCATGCATCATAGAAACATCTTTACTCTGCTTTGATTTTGCATAAGCATTTTATTGCTACAAACTTAGTCTGTCTTGCCAATTCCTTTTTCGAAAGCATTTAAATTTTTCACTCCATCTTGGCAGAGAAGTGACAAACAAAAAGAAATGACGCTAGAAATAATTCAAAACCCAATTAATAACATCTTCACATTCAAATCAAAATATCAATTTAATATATGTGGCATTTTGAAAATAAGATGTTCTGTAGAGTCAAGAGATCTAGATTCAAATAATTGAAGCAGCTTGTGGAATCTCCGTGAGCTGTGGTTTCTGTATCTGTCAAGTTGGACAAATATTACTTACCTTACATGGTTATTGTGAAGGGAAAATGTTAATTTATGTAAAAACAACAATAGAGGTCTATATTAATAAGGCTATATGTTATACTGGCCAAGATCAGGAAGTTAAACAGACTGAAGGCAACCTCTCTGGCATATCAAAGGAGAGCACCAGGCAACAAGCATCACAAATACTGTACTGGAATTCATTCTAGGTCAGAATCTAAACTATGGAGTGACCATCTAATGATTCATTGAAAATACTATTGCACCATTCAGGGGGAAAAATACACACACACACACACACACACACACACACACACACACACACACACATCATCCCTCCTACAGAAACCTCAAACTATTACATAGTTTAAATAAAAACAAATTATGAGATACCCTATTGAACTGGCAGGTAAATGGATTGGGCAAAGTATCACACTTTTTATTTCTCAATTTTTATAATGTTTAGACAGTCTATGCTCCCAGAACTTTATCACCATGCTCTAAAGACTTTTAAGTGGTATAGATGTGCATTGAAATTCAATGCTGAAATATAGACAGTGATCTGGTCACAAAAAACCAAATCCATAGTAACTCTATGACAGCTAACACATCATCAGTTTACAGTGTACGTTATGCTTACATATTGTAGTGTTGTCTAAAGGGCCAGAAAAAAAAGAGCCTGGACAAGAGACATAGATACTAATATTCTTTAACCAAATGATTCATATGAAAAGGAGAGTGGGTGATGATATCATGTATAGTTTCCTTTTTTTATAACTAGAGCATTTTTTCAATTTATCAAATTGCATTCACAAAATTTTTCTCTTAAAGAAAGCATAAAAATCACTAAAAGACAGGGTTTTCATTGTTTCACTTTAAGCAATGTGATTAGACTAAAAAATATTTGATGCTATATTGCAAAATGAATATTCTCTAAAAAACAGATGTATGTAATTAATTTCATTTTTACACTCTATATGGTACATTTAGAATGAATTTAGCTGAATATGCATAATATATTAATTCATTAGAATATCCACATCTGCATGCAGTGCCATCCTGAGTGTCTACAAAGTCTCCAGCTCCACTATTAAAACTATGTTGAAACTTAACTCATTAATTAATTACTCTTAATATTTAAGCATTCTACCTTTAATCTATTTACAGCTGACTTCTCTTCCAAATTAATTCAAATGACCAAATGTGATCCATACTTATCATCAATCAATCAACATACTGTATATCCAGAACCTTCCAGATGTGCTTGTTTATGCCTCATTTATACCTACTGACCAGGAATCATGTGTTTATGTACCAACTGGAGCCTTAGTAGATAATTATTAATGATACCTCTGATTACTACTGCTCAAGCCCTGATATCTACTGAGGATTCCAGTCACCTTTAATGGTAAATTCATAAAATTTAGAGAGAGAAGCTTCTCTGCAGAGGCTTTGGCATTTTAAATTTGTTTATTTTTTAGGTGAAACCATTAAGCCATTGAAGAAAACATTTCTTTTAGAATTTATTTCTGGGGACCATATCTAAACTGTTCCCATGTGCTACATGAGTGATCTGCGTTCATCCCTTTAATGAGAGATCAGGATAAGTAACATCCAAGACCTTCCTCATTTAAAATATTTGACACTCAGCCTGGGAATAACCATCGAGGATCAGTGGTTCAGAGACTCTTCCCCAAACTCTAAAAACTGACATTCTTGCTTCATCTCTCCCCTCTTCCCTAGTCTTTGTTATTACAAACAAACAAATAAACAACCATTGTTATTACAAACATAAAACACCTAGAGATATTTTTTCACTTGATAGCCCAGATGACAAGATGAATTGTTATAAGGGAAAGGCTGTAAGAGAAAAAGGGAAGAAATTGCAGTAGGCCATGTCTTTCTTCTCCCTCAGTGATATAGCATCAAAGGAAGAAGTGGTAAAGGACACTGCCTATATCGTTATTTCAGCCTTATATTTGAGTTTGCTTCATTATGCCTGCACATAATGTCCCAAATTCTCAACCTCACAAAACAATGTTTCACACACACACACACACACACACACACACACACACACAAAATTAAAACAAAAATAATTAGAACTTCTGGAACTTGAAACTTGCTAGTGTATGAAATCATCTATGAAAATTGTGGGGGGGGGGTAGCCATTTTGGCCCAGAACATAAATTCGAGTTTTCTTTGTGATGATGGGGGGAAAATCAGAAAATTATCAACAAGGTGGAAGTATAAGGAAACTGTGAGCATCATATCTAGCAACTACCCATTTTCCATATTACTGCATGCCCTCCTAAATATTTGTAAGTCCTCCATCCTCAACCTTGAGCCCCTTCTCCATACACATTTACTTACTTGATTTGCATATACAAAATTCCTCTCCTTTTCTCCTTCTCCCTCCTTTCCACTCCTCTCTTTCTTACCTCTCCCTCTCTCTGTCTTTTCAGCCTCTCTCTTCAAAACTACTTAGAAGTGATTCATGTGTGGTACCTAACTCTTCTTAACTCACATCCATGGATGGATGACCTCATCCTGCCCTCACCGTGAATACTCACTTCTTCCTTTCTCAGGGCTTCAGAATCTGCACTTCTCTTCTGCTACTGCACCAAAGAGGCTGACTTTTTCTCTAAAATATTAGAGAAATATTTAGGCTGAGTATTTCTTTAGAAAATATAACAGCATTATACCAATATTTAATGTAGGTCATAGTACTGTCACCACCAATATATGGCTTTGCATTCCCCTTCGTGAAATTTGTTTTTATCTCTTCAATGTTTTAAATATACTAGAAAAAGTTACACTATCTTCAAAGTGTTTTTTGGGGCATGCTTAGGAAGATAGAAGCAAAGTGCATCACTGTTTTCTAGTTCACAGTGTACAAAGGAAGTGAGACACCTTGATGGAAAGTGTCAAGTAGTTGGTGGTGAAAATAGTACCTAAGGGCCAAGTCCTGGGAAACCAGAAGTTAAAATAAATAAATAAGTAAGCAAGTAAATAAATAAATAAATAAAGGGTGACCTCATTAGAAGAAAATCCTAGCCCCAGAACTTCTGTAGCTCACTGCTACCTTTTTGCTTCCACATTCCTTTCCCATAGTCTGTCCCACCCTGGATCAGCCCTTCTCCAAATTCTCCTATTATGCAGGTTAAAGATGAGGACTGGGTAGTATTGAATAAGAAATTCCCAAACTCTGTTGCCAGGAAGTCAGCAGAGGAAAATGTTTTTTGCTGAATCCCTAGTTGACATATCATCTAATTGATTCATAATCCTGCAGAAACATCATGAAACATACTAGGTGATCTGTGTAGCATCACACATACAGAACTATTCTTTAGTTACACATGCATGAAGGGGTAGTTGTTAGACTGTGCTGAGATCCAAACTTGGTATTTTGTTGCTGGGTTCCAAACAGCCAACATCCAAATGACTTTTGAGAATCCAGCTCTTTGACAAATTTGGGTTTGCCTATGCCTGTGCTCATTATAAAATTATCAAGAAGACTAACAGGTAGCATGTTTGGAAGGACTTTGAGAGCCTACTTAAGAAAGCATTACATTAGTGTAAGGTATTGTAAAGAAACAATGGAGGAAGAATATGTGTTGGCTGAGGAAATAATTGGCAATGGAGAGAGGCAACATTTCTTGCAGCTGGACAAAAAATGTTGTGAGGCAATACTGAACCAGGTGAATGGAAAAAGGATTCAGTTTTACTGGAGGAGGATGACAAGTGCCAGCAACTTAGAAAGAAGTGGAAAAGAAATTTGACTGTTGGAAAACATTCTTCGAGAGTACCTGATGATATTTCCAGATCGTCAACTAGACATTCAACCTGAGTTTCCCACAAGCCAACTCCTTGCCCATGAAATTGAATGGACACATGTTATTAAGGGATATGCAGGTAGGTACAAATGTTCTATGTGTATGCATGCATGTGTAACTATTTCTAAAAGCTAAAATAAGAATCATTGCTAAGATAACCAAAAAGATGCAGAGTTCACAAAAAAATAATGCTCAGGAGACCGGTAAACATAATGCTAAATAACACTGAAAATTTTGATTAAGTAATTTAAATTAAATACTCTTACTAATTAAAATTATATTGAATAGGGTTTCTTCTTAGAGACTTTTAAGGGTTTAATTTGCTTAAAGCTAGTAAGATAAATTGCTAATTGAAGTTTTATGTGCACCTGTGATATCTTACTTTTAATTAATGATGATATATCAACCACCACAATACTCAGGTGTCAAAGAAGAACATGGCCTATGGTCAGTAAGCATAGATGAGAATTTTGTCAGAAATATAAAACACAAAACGAATGTGGGCTTCTTGGTAAAAATGGAATGACAAGTAGATATATTCATTTGTTAATTTAATCTGTGGTTATATTAAATAAAATTACTCTTAGAATTTTTAAGAATTCCACTTTAGATCATCATGCCAAAAATCTTTTCAGTTTCACTATTTAAGGAAGGTATGGGAGGGTAAACATTCCTCCTGTGGCCACTATGTGACTCCCATAATACTTGTAGTACTGGACTGCGCAGTGACCCAGTTGTCTTCCTAAAATTGCCTCTGGATAGGAATTTTTTTTGTTTCTGTCCTGTGCTGGACAATCTCCCTTGATTCCATATTGTACTCTGTTTTAATTGTTCCCCTTGGATTTTGTTTTGTAACCTCCTGGAAAAGGATGTATAGAATTTTCAGATATAGAATGTTAAGAATTTGCATGCATGAAATATCTTTCTGCCATCACGCTTGGTTCATCTTTTGGCATAATACAGAATTTTAAGTGACAAATCGTTTTTTTTCAAAAACTTGAAAGTACAATTCCATTTTTGTTCAAATATCAATATATGAGTATTATATCTCATATACCTGATGCTGTTCTGATTCCCAAATCTTTACCTGCTCCACTTTTTCTCCTCCCTGGAAAATGTTGGCATTTTTCCTAGATTCCTGGATTTTTGAATTTTAATGATGTAGGATATGTTAATGGGTCTCTTAAAATTCTGTTATGTTGATTAAAATGTGCTGTTTCCTTTCAATGTAGAAACTCATGCTCCAATAGAGATGATATCCATATATTATTTCTTTGATAATTTTTTCCTCTTGGTTTTCTCTTTCTCTATTAGTGGGATTTCCCTATTACATTTTATACTTCCTGGACAGTTTCTTTATTGTCCTTATCTTTAAATTCCTGGATTTTTTTGGTATTTTTGTTGTTGTTGTTGCTTTTTATATATAAATTTAGGTAATTTTTCCTCAGCAGTTTTGTCATGCCTTCTTTAAATATGTTTTGTATATAGATATAGATATTTTATATGTACATATATATGTTAGATATGTATATATATATGCAAGATAGATATGTATATATCTATTTCATATATATACTTACATTCTTAGATATGTATGTATGTATGTATGAATTCTTTGTTGGTCTATGAGTGTCCCTTTTTTAATGGAGTCAATGTTCTTATCACATGGATGTAATAAAATGGTAATTTTAATGCTGGCCTAAGTCTACTGAACACTAAAGTTCCAGTTATGGTTTAAGAACTTTATCTGTCTTAAATAATACCATCCTTTTAATTTTATGAGATAGTTTTTGTTCTTTTTTGTTCACTGCCTCTGTGTTCTAAAATGCATTTAAAAAAATCTTTTCCTTTTTCCTTTTGTCTTTTTTCATTCCTCACATCTTCAGTGACAGTTTGTTTGAGGATTAAAACTTTGATTGGAAATACTATGTATGGGGCAGGGCTCGTCTTCTAGTGAGCTAAGCTGAGAAATAGCCTTTTTTATACAAGATGCCCCTTGTGGTAGACAGAATTATAGAATGGCCCCCCAGGAATCTCTACTCCCTGGTGTTACTTCTGCATTTATGTTACAGTTCAAAGCAAAAAGGATTTTGCAGATGTAATTAAAGTAAAAAGCCATTACTTTAAAACGGGGAAATTATCTAAGTGGATCTAACTTAATCTTATGAGCCCTTTAAATCAGATCATTTCCTCCAGCTGGTGGCATAAAAAGGAGTCAGATTTGAAGCATGAGAAGGATTTGCTGAGAAGGAACAGGCCACATGGAAAAGAATTGAGTGGCCTCTAGATGCTGAGAGCAGTTTCCAGCTGACAGCTAGAAAAACAAGTAGACTTCAGTCCTACTGTCCATAATGTTACTATGATCATGGGTGTGCAAATACCTGCTTGTGTCCTTGCTTTCACCTCTTTTGCTATATACCCAAAAGCAGCTCGAAAAGACATAAGGGTAGTTCTATGTTTAATTTGGGGGGTAACCACCATCTGGTTTTCCACAGTGGCTGCACCATTTTTCTAAATTTGTGTCATTTTAAGCCACTAAGTTTCTGGTAAAGTTTTATACAGGAAAAGAAAATTAATACATTATCCTTCCCACCAAGGGTTCATATCTACAGGATTTCTTGTTGTTGAGTGGGGGGATGCTAGTCAATTTTTGCCAGAGAGTAATTAATCATTTAATGTTTAGAGAACAAAAAGCTTGATACATGAGTAGAAAATATAGACCAGTTCTTTCATTTCTCCCACTTGGATTTGGTTCCTCTTCTCTAATATTAACTATACCTAGTACTGCTTATTCTGTTTATCCAAAGATAAAACTTCAGTCTTTTTCTTGGATGGGTGGAGTAATTTACAAGTTGTATGAGGTGGGTAAGGGTATCAGGAGGGTTAATTGCTAATTATGAAGAAAATTTTAAAAAATGGTCATCATATGCACATAATTGGGCTAATAATATTCCTTTATTATGAAACATTGTCTTCTTTGGTCCACACTTGGGCCTTTTATCTATGTTATCTATCTATCTATCTATCTATCTATCTATCTATCTATCTATCATCTATCTATCATCTATCATTTACCTATCATCTATATATTTTTAGAAGCACACAAACATAAAAACCAAACCTTTGACAATAACTTACATCCAGCTATACGACCCTTCTCCAATGAATTTCCTGATATTCCCTCATGTGAGGCAACTACTTTCTTGAGTCTTATAATTATAATTATCTTATTTATAAGCATTATAATGTCTATATGTTTATAAATAAAAACATTTACATTTATATGTTTAAACATATGTAAATGTAATTATAAATATATGTATATTCATACAAGTTTAATGTCATATGCACTTATATGTGAGTATGCATATGTGTGAGTCTGTATATCTATGTATCTATGTATCTATCTATCTACATCAGAGTTTGGCAAACTTCTGTAAAGGGCTGAATATAACTCTGTGGGCCATATGATTTTTGTCCCAACTACTCACTCTGCTATTATACTGCAAAAGCATAATAAACTAATGTAAACTAATAAGCTTGACTATGTTCCAATAAATATGTATTATGGATACTGAAATGTATTTTTCAATCATTATTGTGAAAAACCATTATTAGCTCAAGGAACAACCATACAAAACAGGTAGATTTGGCAGATTTGGTCCTCAAGCCAGAGTTTGCTACCTGTGATATATATATATATATCATACGTATATTTTAAAAGTTTATTTTAAATTTATAAGGAATGTTAAGCTCTATTATCATCTTTTTTTAAATATTTTTTAAAATTTATTTCTAGGAGAGAGAGAGAGAGACAGCGTGAGCAGGGGAGGGTCAGAGAGAGAGGGAGACACAGACTCTGAAACAGGCTCCAGGTTCTGGGCTGGCAGTCGGCACAGAGCCTGACGCAGGGCTCGAACCCACGAACCGCGAGATCATGACCTAAGCGAAAGTCGGACACTTAACCGTCTAAGCCACCCAGGCGCCCCTCAATTATCATCTTCTTATGCTTCATTTAATGTATATATTCCTTAAAAAATCCATATTTTTCTATTATAGTTACTTCATTTTGCTTGATGCTGATTTCATTTATGAGATAAGATCAGAGCCCACTCATCTACTCCTCTGTTGATGAGCAGTTGGGTTCCAGGTACTTGGCCCCTCAAATTCCTGACTGTTTTCTGGGTTCTGTAGAATAAATCACCTGCTACATTTTAACTTCTGCCTTGGAATCTGATGTGTCAGTTTTTTATCACCTGCTGAGTTCATACACCTGCCATCTTCCAATGTTCCCTTGACATCACTTATCTGCTATTATCTCCTCTTTCATTTTTTATATTTAGACATTTAGACAATTTTAATCATTTTAGTGTCATTTCTGAGGAGAAGATACAGAGGTAAACACATATTTTCCCATCATATTTAATCATAATTTTCTTGGACCCAGTCTTCATAGATGATTTCAGGAGATGTATTTTAGGAAAGATAATAGATAACCCAGAAGATTAACTTCTGGAAGGCAAAACAACAAAGGAAGGAGTGAGGGCATCAATAAATTCTCTTCTCAAAAAGCAACTATAAAAGCGGACAAAACTGTAAACACACACACACTCATTTAAGCACTCTGAAACTCAAAGGCATGTGACAAATTGAGGAGAGTTTATAAGTGAAAATACTGAACATGGCATAGGAGCAGCAGGCATCTATGGTGTCCTTCCCTGCGACTGCTTGCTACCTTTTCCCTGTCCCCTTCTGTTGGTGAGGAAGTTCAGTCAAAGCAGGTCTTGAAACAAGTACCTTCAACCCCACTGTAAGAGAGCATTCAGTTGACTTGGAGACTTGTCATAAATGGAAAAGCCAACAATGAGAGCCAGAAGCTCAGCTCGCTATAGGTTGCAGGTCTGTGTGGGCAAACATAGACCTGCAACCCAGTGAGTGATTTAACTAGGAGTTCCAGAAGATGTGACAGCCATAGGGACTTGATTAATTTCCTAATTCAGGCTGATTCTAGTCTAATATACTGCAGAGATCAGAGTAGGCCAAAGTTACCCACACATCCTTGGCTGAAGGTACTTGAAAATATACATGCAGTGGTCCCGCAATAAACAAAAGTGAGAGAAATTCTACAAAAACCACCTTGGACTTTGAATGCACTTCTTAATCTATTGTTTTTGGTCTGTTTGCTTGTATTTTTGTTTGCTTATTTATTTACTCGCCTGGATAAAATCTGTGAAGTCTTGTCCCCTTACAATGTGTGGTCATTGATGTTTTTGCTCTGAGTTTGTTTGTTTGTTTCCCTCTTGGTTTTAGTTTTAAGCCCAGATTCCTAATGGTAACTGCTATGTTGGCATAGCTAAATGTTCAACCAATAGGTCATAGATGGAGGTCAAATATCTTGAGGCAGTAAGACTTCTACACTTCAGCTCTCAAGTATTGGAGAAGCTACAGAGAAACTGAAACCTTCATATATTTCTGGTGGAAATACAGGATTGTACAGCTATTTGGTAATACAGTTGATTTTTTTTTTTAAGTTAAACATGAACTTAGCATTCAACCCAACAATTCCACTGTTAGGAAACTATCCAAAGGAAATGAAAATAAGTCCATACTAAGATGTGTATGTCAATGTTTATTTACTACATTATTAATAGCAAACAAGGACTGGAAAAAAATCCAAATGCCCATCAAGTGGTGAATGCATAATCCAAATGTAGTCTGTCCATGGTATGGAATACTATTCAGCAATTCAAAGGAATAAAATATGGACACATGTTATAAATTTAATAAGCCTCAAAGATATAATCCTGTGTAAAGGAAGCCAGGTACAAGAGACTATTTGATAATTTAGAGTTTTAGTGGAATATGATTTTTTTAAAATATGATACTTACCCAGAGGATACTAATTTGAAGGGATACATGGACCTTGATGTTTATAGCAGCATTATCAATAAGAGCTAAATTATGGAATAAACCTAAATGTCCCATCAACTGATGAATATATATATATATATTCATATATATATATGGTGTAATAATGCTCTGCCATAAAAATGAATGACATCTTGCCATTTGTAACAATGTGGTTGGAGCTAGAGAGACTCACTCTAAGCAAAATAAGTCAGTCAGAGAAAGACAAATACCATATGATTTTACTCATATGTAAAATTTAAGAACCAAAATAAAGGAATGAGGGCCAGGGGGAAGAGAGGCAAACCAAGAAGCTGACTCTGAACTATAGAGACCACACTGATGCTTACTGGAGAGAAGGTGGGCTAGGGGTGGGTGAAACCAGTGATGGGGATTAAGGAGGACACTTGTGATGAGCACCGGGTGTTGTATGGAAATGATCCCTAAATTCTACACCTGAAACTAATATTACACTGAATGTTAACTAACTGGAACTTAAATAAAAACTTGGAAGAATTTTAAAAATAAACTAAAATCTGGATTGGGGTGCCTGGGTGGCTAACTCGGTTGAGTGTCCAACTCTTTATTTCAGCTCAGATCGTGATCTCACACCTTGTGAGATTGAGCCCCATGTTGGGCTCTGTGCTGATAGCCTGGATTCTCTCTCTTTCCCTCTCTCACTCTGCCTCTCCCTCACTCATGCTCTCTCTCTCCCAAAATAAATAAATAAATAAACTTTAAAAAGTAAATTAAAAATCTCTATAAAAATAAAATAAAATCTGGATTTTATTTATTTTAAAATCATATAAAGAAGAAAGGGTAAAAGTTGACATTATGTAGTACTTCCTACTTAACAGTATACTACAACTTACCACATAGTCTTTACTATTATAAAATTAATGAATGATCATAGGGTAATATGAAAAGGCTACCTTTTCTTTTTCTTTTTGGCTTTTTTTAAAAGTCCAAACAACAAATGATTATGATAGAAAAAATATTATTGTGAAGCCATAGTGATATAAAATTCAACTACTCTTTTTCCTGTAACGTTAAAACTATGTTAGAGAAGGTGATAGAGACTCATTCCCCTCACTGATCAAAAGGAGGCTACACTTACAAAGGAAATAAAAAAAAATTTAAGGATGAACAATTTACACAGATGAAGATGTATTTGATCTCCACAGTGACAGGGAGCAGTGAAGGGAGAAAAAAATGATAAAAGAGATTCCACTGATATTGCCATACGTGGAGAACACAAGATGACAATAAAAAACAGAGAGGTGATTTAGAGGATAATGGTGGGAAAGGGAATATACACTTTTGACACTTTAAAGGTGTATATATATTTTAACTTTAAAACAGAAAGGAAGTTAGGTATTTTAAGATGCACGTGAAAACCGAGAGGCTCTATGTTGTCTATGCTGCTTATTTAGTAGATGAAATTGTCGCATATAAATCTGTAACCTTTAAACAAAAGGTTCTAAAATATTTCAGAACACGTTACACTGAAGGAATTCAACCCAGGAGAGATTATCCTTGAAATTATATCTGTGAATATGAAAATAGGAACATATTTGAGAACAAGGAGAATCGGCTACCAACCTTATAAATGATACCTAAATACTGCCCTATTCACTACCATTCTGTAAGTTTTTAATAAATTAGTTATCTGTGCTTTTTCTTTATAATGAACATAAATTCCAGTTCAGTTTCAAGGCTAATTTAGAGCATCTGTTTCTTCCTGTGAGGAAACACAGATTGGTCCACCTACCTGTGATACATGCAAGAGACCTTAATCATGCTCAAGGAAGCTGCTTCTGAAAATAACAGACTCCATTCTTCAATTTGGCAGGAGTGGCTTGTGGAATAAAGACGCATGGCCATCCAATGAGCTTCCTCTGAGAGGTAAAGTCTGTGCCAAGGAAACTGTATCCAGCTCAGCTACAGAGATGTAGTGAGTAAACAATACAAACTGATTTGATTCATTTTGTTCTCCAAAAATATTGCAGGTCTCAAAAGAAAGCGTTCTTTCTCTTTTTTAAAATGCCTTCACATCTATCTCAAGTAGTATAAAGTCTTCAAGTAAATGGCCCTCTTTTCCATATGGCTGTGAACAGTGTGAGGTTTTATGACTGGGAGGCAGGAAAAACAGGTGAAGGAGATTAAGAGGTACAAACTTCCAGTGTTAAAACTAATAAGTAATGCAGCTATAATGTACAGCATAGGCAATATAGTCAATAACATCTTAATGATTTTGTATGACAGATGACAATCAGAATTATGGGGATTATTTCATAATGTATAAAAATATCCAATCACTATGACAGACACCTAAAACTAATAGGATATTGTATGTCAATTATACTTCAATTAGAAAAAAGTATTCCAGACTCTTGCCTGAACATGTATAGAAGCTTCATTTCCTAGACCACACAACCAGTTCCCCTTTGAGGCATGATACTAGCTTTCTCTAGGTTCCTTGACATAATCTTACTAGTGTCAATGTGAAAACTTTCTCTACTTCTTCTGGAAGTAACTTTCTGAATCTCTCTGCCTCATTGACTCTTTTTCCCATATCAAATGTCAACCAAATGCATTCTATTTTTCATCCCCTGTGCTTCTTAGATTATTTCTCCTGTTATTTCTGTTTTTCACTATGTAGCTGTATCATGTTGTCTGCAAGAAGTTTGGAAGCCCGGAGACCCTGTTTTTGTAATAAAATAAATCAATTTTAAGGAGTAAACAAGAAAACAAAAACTCCGAATGTACCATTGATCATATCAGCTTTCAGATATAGCTAAAGCGATATATGACCAACAGAAATGTGAAAGTCAATGAATCTTATTAGATTGAAGGCATGAGTTGAAGTTCTTCCACTGTAAAGTTACTGAAGTGAGGTACATACTTCAAAGAAACTGAATTTTTAAATACGTCGTAAGAAATTGAGATGTTTTTGGCCCTTTGATATGTTTTATAATACACTCCAAGGCACACATACTTGTATACCTGTAGGGTAAGTCATTCTGATCACTAGAAAGCAGACGCACAGCTTAGGAATCTGCTTTCTGAACAAACATGTAGGCTTCCTGAATAATATTTGAATTCTTATACTAAGAGAAAGTTAAGATATATTATCATTTATGATTTTCTTTCTGATGAAAATCCTTTTACTGATTGTATATATAAAATATTAATTTCAACTATGTGAGAAGGATATGTACTTAGCATAGAAAAGCTCAGTGTTAAATAGATACTAGAAATGGAGCCACAGTGCAAAATAGTTTGCATTTCAATTGTGTATTTTGCCATGATGTTCTTAGTCTAAGGAGCTGTTCTATTAGAAGGTAACTCTCATTACAGAGATGTGAGATGTGTTATGCTGCGTGGCTTTATTTTTCAAAATATGTCAGTATTTCTTAACAGACAGTCATGTACCTTGCTAATTACTGCTTCACAAACATGTGTTGTATACTTTGCCAATCATAAAAGAAGTGTAAATATTTACTCATTTCAAATGACATAACCTCATAAAGGGATGAAAAATAAATCCTGGCATGAAGAATGAGAAGGGGATGATGGTGGGAGAGAAGAGAGATAGAAAATTGCTAAGAAGTTAGGAAGTGTCATTCTAATTAAGTGTATTACATACATTGTTTCTAGCATGCTGTAGCCCTAAGCATACCTCTGGCTTACTCCCTTCCAAAATGAAATATAAATATATTTCAAACTCTTAAAGGAAGTTTACTATCATAGAAATTATTTCTATGTTTTTAAAGGGAAGTGTAAAGGCCAAATTCACATTATAGAATACGCCCCAGACAGTTAACCTTACTGGAAAACCACCACTCATCAAAAAAGGATGTCTGTCATCTCACATCACTACAAAGTGAACAAAAGAATAAGTAATACCCATGATCAGCTGATTCCAAACATGAAATAGTTTTAAAGGTAACCAGGCTTACTTGGTTGTATGGCATTGCTGATAAGAAATATTAAAATGCCAACTATCACTCTACTTAGAAGGTGTATCTTTTAACTAGGCAGGGAAAATCATTATGTGTTTACCTTAGTCGTGATTCAAAAAAGAACATTTGAAATACAGAAAATGTGGAAATGACTCTCTGTGTTTTGCCTCTTGATCTTCCTCAAAAAACATTATCAGAGAGAAAGCTACTTTGGGAAATATGTGATATTACATTGTATATTTGCCTGTGTTGAAGGGGGAAAAGATTGATAAGAAAAAAAAATCAGTTCATTTAAATTCTACTGGTGCCCATTGTAGTCAAAGCATCATATTCATGAAATTACAACTTGTCTAAATGCAACGCACATTTATTTTAACAAACTATATATGAACTGGTGCATTTTTTTCAAAATAATGCATATTAATTAAGACAAGCATTTCCAATATAGAGATAGGACTGGCACTGTTTTTTTACATGTGTTTTCTATTACAGGTGCAATGATCATAAAATTCGACATCACTGAGGAACTTATTGCTTTTAGGAGACTTTTAAAGCTACATGAAGATATCCAGTATCAAGTGATCTTCCATTAATGAAGCAATTACTGGGACAGACTTTCGCAGGGATGTGGAGTCAAGCACACCGCCTGCAGAGCAACCTCCCTAACCAATATGTGGCCAGGGAATGAAAACAAGATCTGCTCTGAAAATGGCATCTGAATGGTACTTATTTGAGTGGCTCTTAGTCAAACGAAGATGCAATTAACTATAATAGTAGAGAGCTGTCCCATGCCTAGATGATGGCACCGTCAATATCTTACATGTACTTTTATTTGAGTGCTTTAAGAACCAAATATGTAGGGAGCTTTTAGTGCTATAGTCTACTATGTGTAAAACGGTTACACAGAATAGAAGCCTGATGATTATTAATTAAAAATTGAAATATTTATCTAATGCAAGGTTTAAGCAAAGGAAAGCTTTTGAAATCACCATTACAAATTAATTGAGGAAAACATTCATTACAAACAAGGCGTCTTGTCTAGTGTTGCAGTGTCTGTCACGTGCTCTCTCACCTAAATCGGGTTATCTCTATAGAAAGACCTATCTGGCAAGATTCCCTGTAATTTGAGACCTAAATAAATTGGAACAAACCCTCATTCGAGGCAAACTGTCCTCTTCACTCAGATTCCCACAAATTTCCAGGTGGAAGGGGAGACCTTAAATTTTCTGGTCACTTCTTGCTCTAAGTTCCAGTTCCTCTCCCTGAATCTTTCTTCAAAATTAGGAATTTGTGTCTAGATGTTGGGCCAAAGCACAGAGCCTTGAGTGAGACTCCACTCCCTGTTTTAGAGTCTCCTGCTATCTCATTACAGGTATTGTCCCAGCCGCCTCCCCCTCCCCGTGTTATTTTTCTCCCAGGGTCCTTCCCGGTCCTCCTGTCAGTTCTCTTAACTTGATGCCTCCATTGACTAGTCTCAGATCCAAAAACTCATTTCTCTGCTCTGCTACCTACTTTCTTCTCACAGAAAGGCCGGCAGAGGTACTGAAAGTGATTGCCTGCCCACTGGCAAGATATAGCTGCTTTTTCAGGTAGAAGAAACTCCCACATAGCTGACAAGGATGGTGTAACTCTTAAATATTGGGCCATTTCTGTAAGATAGGCATTACCATTACTATTCCTCTTTCACAGATGAGGAATGTGAAGTTCACTGCTATTTTCTGGCCTCCTGTGCCCGCACAGAAAGTAAAGATTAACACTAGGGCTTGAATTCAAGCTTTCTGAACCCATATTAGTCCATCCTTCTGGCATTCAATGGAGTTTCTCTCCTTTTGGTAATGTGTTACCATCAGCAATTTTTTTTTTTTCAACAGAAATAGAATATTTTTTAAATACATGCTTATTCTTCCTTCCCTTTTCTCTCCTTTCCCTCCCTCCTTCTCTTTCTTTCTCTTTCTTTCTTTCTTTCTTTTTTTCTTTCTTTCTTTCTTTCTTTCTTTCTTTCTTTCTTTCTTTCTTTCTTTCTTTCTTTCTTTCCTTCCTTCGTTCATAAAGGAATATTTACACAGCCTGGACAGCCTAGAGATTCCTCCATCAAATCTTTACTCTTGTCTGGATGCTGTCTTCTGCCATGGTTATTGTGTGAATGCATACAATGCAGAGCCCAGGAGTAGCATTACTCATGGGACGAGCACCATCCATTGTGTTTCTTCCTCCCCAGCAAGGTGCTGCGGTTATGCTGATTTGCAGCAGGACTGGGAAGATAGGAACATGAAATACACTGAATGATTTCAAATGTGCCTTGATAGCTGTGCATGCTTGGGCCTCTTTTCATTGAATGCAGACAGTGCGTGGTGTTTTAATACTTCCCGCATCCCTTAGGTTCTGTTCAGGAGAACAGAAAACATGATTGGTGTTTCAAAGTACAGAGAATTTAATTCAGGCAACATTTGAATAAATTAGATTGATAAAATGAAGAAAGAACTGAGAACCCAGCTGGACAATTTAAAGCAAGTAGGCAACCCAGACTAGCAAGAGTAGGAAGGTGGAAAATCCCAATGGTTAAAGGAAAAGTGGAGTAGCCAGAATATGGAAGCCAGGCCATGTGCCTAAGCTGCCCAGGTGGAATCTGGGCCATCAAGAAGATCCAAGTTCCTCTTCAGGCTGGGAGGCAGAGCAATAATGAGAAACTATCTATGTCCTCCAGTATGCCCATTACAGAACTATTCAAAACTCAGCTGTCAAAGGTACTTGAGAGAATATTTTCCTAAAATACCAAGCAGAGCAAAAGGCTGGGGAATGTAGCAGTGTGCAAAAGAAAGGCTCACTTGTCCCAAAACATCCACAGCTATTAAATGCCTTCACATTTACCAGTTTTAATTCCTGTTAATGAATAGCCTTAATGAATAAGACTCTACATTTCTCATATCTCAGAAAAGATTTCTAGGATATAGCACTTAACCTCATTGGCACTGTTATGATATTAATAATCTTATGTTATTAAAATAAATAATTACCTATTTCTTTAAGTAAAATCAAGGCAAACTTCAAAGCTATTCATGACCAGTATCTTGATTTTTTCTCTTTAACATTTCTTCTCCCTTAATTTGTCAGCTATGATCTGGTCTATAATACCCTGGTTTTAAAGGCATTTTCTTTCTTTTCTTTTCTTTCTTTCTTTCTTTCTTTCTTTCTTTCTTTCTTTCTTTCTTTCTTTCCTTCTTTCCTTCTTTCCTTCTTTCCTTCTTTCTTTCTTTCTTTCTTTCTTCCCTTCTTTCTTTCTTTCTTTCTTTCTTTCTTTCTTTCTTTCTTTCTTTCTTTCTTTCTTTCTTTCTTTCTTTATGTTTATTTATTTTTGAGAGAGAGAGACAGGGTGTGAGCAGGAGAGGGGCAGAGAGAGAGGGAGACACAGAATCCGAAGCAGGCTCCAGGCTCTGAGCTGTCAGCACAGCTCACAGGGGCTAGAAGGGCTCGGACTTGTGAACTGTGAGATCATGACCTGAGCCAAAGTCAGATGCCTAAGAAGCTAAGCCACCCAGGTACCCCAAGGGCCTTTTCTTTATGATATGTGATGATTTATTTGGTGTGGTTCACCAGTGTGTCTCCCTCTCTCTTAAGAAGTTTTCTGATCCCAAATCCTGTCGGCATGAGTTTCTTACAAACAGAACTAAGAGAAGGGATTTTCCATAGATGAAGGAGAGAGTCTGGAAAGGACAGAAAGATGCCAGAGGAGTCATAAACAGTTCTTTTGAAATGTTGCCCAAGGCAGATCCTGCTTCCAAGATCAGATTGTAAAAGAAAAACTAGGCCATTTTATGAAGGTCTCAGTAAGATCAAGAGTCATGAGGCCCTGTGTTCAGATATTGAGGCCTGCCTGCTGGTCACAGTCACACCTGGCCTGGGAGATGTACTGATGCTGCCATCATCTGATGTGGGGATATGAGCAGTCTTCTCCTGCTGGGGCCAATCCCTGGGCCTGTGACTAGGGGATATTNCATAAAGCCACCCAGGCGCCCCATTAGGGGGTGTTCTAAATCGACTTCCTTCTCTCTTCCCCTGTGCTTGTTCTGACCAAATACATTGTTCTGGCATAAGAGGCATTCAATGGCCTGTATTTATCAAATAAAGCATGTCTGTGGAGAATTTTATTCATGTATAACCATATACATATTCTAATGGGTTCTTCAGTTGAAACCATTTTTAGAAGAGAGGCTACAGGAAAAGTAAGGATTTATTAGGTTCCTTTGAATGGTTTTTAAATATGAAATATTTTCCTCATAAGAAGGTGTTATTAATTAAAACTGCTTAAAAGATATTCATATTTTATTTTTAATTTCAGTATAAAATATCAAGTTTGAAATTGTTATATAAATATGTCTCTAAATCCAGCTATGTCTGGAATCATTTGCATCGTAAGTGATGCAGGTGTGAGGCAGACAACATTTGAGTAAATATTAGTAATATTTAACCTACCTAATAATTCTCAGCTTTCCTGAACTCCTGTGATATTTAAGGCAGTAAATTTCCTCCCTTTTATTCGCTGTGCTGTTTCCTTTAGGCTTCTATTTATCTCAATCTTCCCATTGTAAACAAATCCATCAGTCTTGGTCAGCTGACTATGGTATTATTTGGCAACAGGATATATTATGATTGTTATTGTTATGGCTCGTTGAGCATTTATATGATGCTTTTCTGTGAAGAGTTTAAGGTACTTTATTAAATCTGGAGATAATTTTTATCATTCTCAGTGGAGATAGGAGGAACATATTAAAAATCTTAATAGCCCGCCAACCAATGTGTATATTCCATTCTAACGCTTATTATCAGCAACTATCCCAATTAACTTTCCGAATCCTAAAAATTCAACTAATGAATATTCATTTTAATTAAGGAAACAAAGGAAATAGAAACCACAAAGTAATTTCACATTAAAACAAGAATTAGGGCTATGCCACATCTTGTAAACACCTATCTAGACCCTTGGAACAAAATAGATTATTAGGGATAGGGTGCTCAGTATTTTGCTAATTAAACTGTTCTATAATTTGATTCCAAATTCAAGAATATATCGTGGTGCCTGGGTGGCTCAGTTGGTTAAGCGTCCGACTTCAGCTCAGGTCATCTCACGGTTTGTGAGTTCGAGCCCTGCATCGGGATCTGTACTGACAACTAGCTCATAGCCTGGAGCCTGTTTCAGATTCTGTGTCCCCTCTCTCTCTGACCCTCCTCTGCTCTCTCTCACTCTCTCACACAGAAATAAATAAAAAACATTTAAAAAAATTAAAAAAAACAAAATCAAGAATATATCAAAATTTATTTCCTCTGTCTGGTCAT
>NW_027531910.1:4615517-4667685 GCF_008692635.1 Crocuta crocuta
TCTGGTCATAGTATATATATATATATATATATTTTTTTTTTAATTCTTATTCTCAAATAAGAAACATAGAAAGCCTCATAAAGCAAATGTGTAGTTTACCTAATTATCAAAAGGTGAATATTCTTTTCAACACCATTCATGTCAAGGAGGGGTCCCTATGTAGCTCCCAATCACAGCCCCTTCTCTATTCACTAAGTTATTTCTATAGACTTTTATAGTAGCTACCTCCTTACTTTATCATCCTACTGTGTTTTGATAAATATCAAAGTTTAGTTTTGCCTTTTTTTTCTTTATGTATTTTTGTTTCCAATATTTTTTAAAGTTTTTTATTTATTTTGAAAGAGAGAGAGTAAGAATCCCAAATAGGCTCCTGCTGTCAGCATAGAGTCCAACCTGAGCTCCATCTCATGAACTATGAAGTCATGACCTAAACCAAAATCAAGAGTCACAGATGCTTAACCAACTGAGCCACCCAAGGCACCCTTGTTTTAATCTGTAGAATACCCTCCATGACTTTTCTTTCCTGAAATCTATTTGTTAAAGAACCCAGGTTATGTGTCCTATAGCTGTCCATAGGCTGGATCTAATTGATTGAATTCCTCTGTAGTTTAACATGTTCTACTACTTTTTCTCCAAATTTGTAATTGAATCTAGAGGTTTAATCACACTGAGGCTAGCTTTCCTATTTTTTTTCCTTTTCTTTTTTTTTTTTTTCAAATCTACTTTATAGCTGGTGTTGTATTCCCCATGAGGAATCACGGGAGGTATTTAATGACCGATTGTCTCTTTTGGTAAAATTAAAAGCCCTTAATCCTTGAATCTTTTAATTAGAATTTGAAAGATGTTGAAATTGAAATTCTGTCATGCTTTCTTCCTGTGTTTTTTGAAATATTCTCATGATGAGACACTTTCCTTCATCTACTCTTTTGCTACCCAATTCTATAGTTCATATACGAAAAGCAGGGTAAATGCTTGGTTTCTTCTTTATATTTATATCGGTTTATGTTTTGAAGTTATGTTGGCTGTAATTCTCAAATACTTTGGAATGCAAGTCCTATAACTCATCTTTAAATTCCACAGCTGTGCCTTTCAAAAGAGAAAAATGCTTATTTCAGTTTTGGCCACATATCTGAGTTATTCAAAATTTGCGTTCAAGACATTACACCCTGAGATGTATAATGATCCAATGCTATCCACTTCTTTTAAAAATTCCACCTTCACCAGATGTATAGTCAGACAGCTACCCACTTTAATTCATCTTACTTATGGATATTCTATTATGCTTTGCACTTTTCTTCATGTTACCAGTATTAACATTTTGTTTTCTAGTCATTAGGTTGGAATGAGGTTAGAAACTTAAAACATAATCTATTGTAACAAAATTAGGGATTATTTTTTTCTTGAAGTTTTCACATTTTTATTTTATATCTCAAAATGGAGAACGTTCAACACTGAATTCCTGTGTGGATCAGACTGAACCCGTGATCAAGTCGACTGAATCTTACGTCTTACTAGTAGTTTTGTTTGCTAGTTTGTCTGATAGATCTCAATGTCACAGAGAGGTAAATAAGAAAGTAGAAATGAGGGTCATTGGAGACTATATGACTTCTTGTGGAAAATGATCCAATAATCTATCTGGCTTATTAAATGGAATTAAGCTGTTCTAACTAAATGCGGGCTCAGAAATAAGCATGTCCATTTGAAGTGTAAAAACCTTGAAGCTGGAAGGCATATGGTGCATGTGCCTCAAAGTGAAAAAACAAATTTGTAACATTTTCTCCTGTAACTGTCTCAGAGTTCAGTGCCTTGGCTAACATCGTAATAAATTGACAGTGTCATTAGTATCAGACTGTCCTAAATATTTAAAATAATTAGTAGAAGATTTTAATGTACTTTATTTTTTTGAACATAAAAAGAGAGGAGGAAATAGGGAAGAGCAGGGATTAGATAATGCAGAGATTTATATTTTAATGATAATGTTCTTTATTCTTAAAGCAATGTTTTTTAGGCATGGGAGATGGTGATTACATTTCCATTTTGGGATTAATGTAGCTATAAAGAAGGGCTTAGAAGAATCAAGAATGGAGATGGGGAGGCATTCTAAGGAGATAATGAAACAATCCAAGTGATAAACTATGGTAGATGTCACAGAATCAAAAAAAAAAAAAAAAAAGAGAGAGAGAGAATGAAATGAATATATTATAGAAATATTTAGTGTTCCCTTTTACACTGGGAAAATTAAAGGTTAAATTTGCAGTGTAACGAAGAGTAAGATTTTTTTTCTTCAATAGGACGTGGCCTTCACAATGACTTATTCAGGATGTCCAGGATCTCTCTTTTTTGTTTGCTAGTTTGTCTGATAGATCTCAATGTCACAGAGAGACAGATAAGAAAGTAGAAATGAGGGTCATTGGAGACTGTGTGACTTCCATCACCACATTTCCATCCTTCTCCATCCTCACATCTCCTGACTTTGTTTATCTACCTCTTGCTGTAATTCAAAACTTAGAGTGCACAAATACAAGGTGCCCAGGTGGCTCAGTTGGTTAAACATCTGACTCTTGGTTATGACTCAGGTCATGATCTCATGGTATGTGGGTCTGAGCCCCACATTGGGCTCATGCTGACAGCATGGAGTCTGCGTGGGATTCAGTCTCCCTCTCTCTCTGCCCCTCCCCTGCTTGCTCTCTCCCTCTCCCTCTCAAGAATAAATAAACATTGAAAAAAATAAAAATAAAACCGGGGTCCTTAGGTGGCTAAGCATTTGACTTTGGCCTAGGTAATGATCTCACGGTTTGTGGGTTCGAGCCTTGCATTGGACTTTGTGCTGACAGTGCAGAGCCTGCTTGGGATTCTCTCTCTCTGCCTCTCTCCAACTCATGCTCTCTCTTTCTCCAAATAAGTAAATAAACCTTAAAAATAATAAAAAAATAAATTAAAACAATAAAATGCAGGTTCCAAACCTTGCATCAAATCAACTCAACTAGAATCTAAAAAAAATGCACAAACACAAGGATAAATAACACAAAATATTAATTTGCCTTTTGTTTGGTCAATAACACATGTGTAGTAATATAACCTGATATAGGTTAGTCTTGATTTTTTTTCTATTAAAAGATCTGATTGCTTAGGAATAAGCAATTGCTTGTGAATTTACACTTTAATCCATGAAAATTAGAACAACAAACATTTTTAAGACTTTATTTTGAATTAAGATTGTGTATGCTATATGTCTTATCTTACTTAATCTTCATGACAATCATGCATGTCTACTTTTGAGATGGAAAAAAAAGTAAAATATAAAAGAGTTAAGTGACTTTTATGATTCCCTAAGCAATAAAGTGCAGGACTTGGAATTCGAGTAGACATTTCTAACTCTCCAATCCAATGACTGGAAAGCACCAGACAACATGTTGCCATGCATTATTCTTTGATATGTCAAAATTATAGATAGATGTGATGTCCCATGTTTTTCTTGTATGGGTGATGAGGTGTAAAAGTCACTTGCACTCACCTGCCTCCTTTCTTTTAATTATTTACTAATTAAGACAATTTTTCAGGGGTGCCTGGATGGCTCAGATGGTTAAGCATCTGACTTCCACCTAGGTCACGATCTTGTTGTTCTCGAATTCGAGACCCGTGTCAGTCTCTGTCCTGACAGCCCAGAGCCTGGAGCCTGTTTCAAATTCTGTGTTTCCCTCTCTCTCTCTCTCTCAAAAATAAGTAAACATTTAAAAAAAAAATTAAAAGGCAATTTTTTAGAGTCGCTTAAGGTTCACAGCAAAATTGAAAAGAAACTACAGGGATTTCTTTAATACCTCTCACCCCCTATACATGCATAGCCTCCCCTTTATCAGCATCCCTCACTAGAGTATTCCATTTGTTATCAATGATGAGCCTACACTGACCCAGATTTATCACCCAGAGTCCATAGTTTACATTAGAATTTATCTTGGCATTGTGCATTGCATGGGTTTGGACAAACGTATAATGGCATGCAGTCGTCAATATGGGATTATGCAGAGTATTTTCACTTCCCTAAAAATCGCTTGTGCTCTGCTTATTCATCTCTCCCCCAATTTCAACCTCTTGCAACCACTGCTTTTTAACATTTCCATAGTTTTGCCTTTCAGACACAATGTAGCCTTTTCAGATTAGCTTTTTTTTCCCATTTAGTAATATGCATGTATTTTCTTCCCCTGTCTTTTCATGGCTTAATAGCTCGTTTCTCTTTAATTTGCAAACATTTAAAATTATTATAGAATATTCTAATATTTTTTAACATAAAAACACAGAATATATAAATGATATACTAAATAAACCATTGAGAGTGACTTATACATCACTACACAGAGTTAGCATTTTTGTTTCCTTTAATTTTTATTTTAAAAAGTTTTAACTCAAAAAGTCCTGAAGTAGATGTAAAAATATTTCATTGGATTTCATATTCTACCCCAAAGGGCATACCCCTTACAAACTTATAAGAGCCAAGAACACATTCTAGTAATGTGATCAACACTGGCTGCAAAAAAACCAGAAACTTATTCAACTAGCTTAAGTGAAAGAAAAAATATTACTGGATGACAAGAGGGTCTATTTAATCACTGAACCAATGTCAGAAGAGGATTAGTGTCTCCTAAGGGCTTGGAATCAGAAGCTGGAAAGCCATTTGGAAACCAGCCTGTATATACTCCTATCCTTCTCCTTAATTCTCTCCCTTTCCTTCTCTGTCTTTTTCCCTCTCCCTTATTTATTGGTTTCTTCTTTCTGCTTCACACTCTTTATCTGTTTTCTTCTCTCTCTCTCTCTCTCTCTCTTTCTCTTGCTTTTGCAAGTGGTTTGAAGTACTTTTTAATCCGTCTAGCAATTTTGGAGGAACTATCCTGTCTTATTTTCAGTACATACAGTTCAGTGGTACTGACCTCACTCCACTGTAGAAGTAGACATGAGACCCAGTCCTGGTCAACAGATTACAGCAATCTGTTCAGATATGAGTATGTGGAATATTGATTAAAATCACCAGATTTGGAGGAAAATTGCTTCAGTTCAAATCCCTGCTCTAATATTCACAAGCAGTAAAACTTGTCCTAGTTGTTTCTCTTCCTTAAGATTTAGAACAACATCAAACAGCTAGTAAATGATTCATACGTGTCCACTATTATTTCCATTAAGTTAATCAAGGCCAATCATGTTGGGATTATTTGTGGAGCTACTGGATTATCATGGGTCTACTGGAATTTGGGCCTGCTTGGTGGACTGAGCATAAACTTGGGGTTCTTGGTGGCCATTTTGGCACCATGTGGACACATCCTGCTTGATCATCAAAGTTATACCAAGATATAATGACTCAGGAACTGATGACATTATGTGAGGAACCAGCTCCAGCCCATTTGTCTCTGTACTTCTCAGTGAGGTGTGACAATGCTATTTTGCTTAAGGGGAAGTTTTCTTTCTTGCAGTTGTACTGGCTAGTACTCTAGATTTCATTATCCAGAGAATTATATAGGTAATTATAAAAATATATATATTATGTACACTAGTCTGTATTTTTGGGTGTATCCATATGTCCTTGAACAATGTAGGAGTCAGGGGAGCCTACAACCTGTGTGGTCCAATATCCACATACAACTTTTGACTCTCCAGAAACTTAACTACTAATAGCCTACTGTTGACCAGAAGCCTTCATGATAACATAAAGAGTCAATTATCACACATTTTGTATGTTATCTGCCTTGTATGCTATATTCTTACAAAAAAGTAAGCTAAGGATAGAAAATGCTATTAAGAAAATCATAAGGACTTGTAAATACAGTGTGGTATTTATTGGGAAAAAAATCCACCTGTAAGTGGGCTCACTCGATTCAAACAGGGATTGTTCAAAAGTCAACTGTCATTACAGTTTCGAAAAGTAAAATAGTGTATAAAATGAGAAGACTCACATCCAAGTGCACCAGTACTCCTATCTCTACCCATTTATAGTTTTTTTTTTAATGTTCTTCTATTTTTTTAGAAAGAGAAAGAGACAGAACATGAGTGGGGGAGGGGAAAAGAGAGAGGGAGAGATGGAATCTGAAGCAGGCTCCAGGCTCTGAGCTGTCAGCACAGAGCCCAACACAGGGATCAACCTCCCAGACTGTGAAATCATGACCTGAACCAAAGTCAGACATTTAACTGATGAAGCCATCCAGGAGCCTCTATAATTTCTAGTTTAATTCTTTCATGATTATAATCTCTTCTCTCTTTAGTGTTTTTGTCATGTTTGATTCAACATTAGACAGCATCTCTGATTCTCAATATTTGTGATTGTTTTGAATAATTAACGGTAAATTTACATTTTCTATTTTATGTTTCTATTTCCTTAATACATGATCTTTAGAGGTTTTCTATTGACTTCATAGTATGTAAAATAAAGAAATTAGCATAGATATACTTCCTTCCTTCTTACTTTGTTTTCTTATTCCTCTCCTTTGTGTCCTCACATTGATGTTTTCAGAATTGTTGCATCTGTTTTCTGTTTTTATTTTCCTACAGTTAAATCTTCAATGCACTTTGCCTATTGATTAACTGAATTGTGAAAGCTACTAAACATTTATAAGTAGACAAATACTTTTATTGTACAAGTATACATCTGGATCTTTAGAAAGGGATTTATAACCTATTCCCTTAAATTTTGCTCTTCAAAGAATTTTCAAAGTATCAGTGTCAGATGCATTCTCCCTTCAGCTGCTCAGAACCATATCATATTCTAGTTTTTTTAATTTAGGTCATAATTGTTTTGTTTTTCTTAACTTTAATTTGCAATTATGCCTTTTTTTGCCATTAGAAAAGATATAGGAAGAGCCAGCCTCTTAATAAAATATCGGTTGCATGTATTCCACTTTCTTATTAAAGATATTTATTATTTATGAAGCCTGCAACTTCCTGTTTTAGTTTACACAAGAATTATTTGCTGGACTAGGTACAGCTTCCTCTTTGGATGCCTTTTCATGGGAATAATGAGTTAATTTCACTATTTCATATATTTCATATTTTTCTTCAGAATATTCATTCAATAAGCTGTAGTATATATATATATGGATATATTTTCATTAAATTTGTGGATGCCAAGCTTTTGTTACATATTAAAATGTATGTATTGAAATGTTTTAATTTTTCCTTATTCTTTGTTAATGAGAAATTCAGTCTAAAAATCTACCTTCAAGAAACTTTTCTTTCAGATGCTTGGATGCCTTGCTCCAATGTGTTTTTATATCTGATATTCTTAATGCCAATTTGAAGGCAATGCTTCTGTTTTTTTTTTTATGTGATCTGTGTGTGTGTGTGTGTGTGTGTGTGTGTGTGTGTGTATTTGCTAGTTTCTTTTGTTTTTCTCTTTTGGTAGGTCTTTTACTTCATTCTTGAAATTTTAAAATTTCAAGTGAATATGTGTTTATTCATTCATGTCACTCATTAAGTATTGAGTTTTTAATAGTAATAGATATCTTTCTGAATAGTAATAAATATCATTTTTTGAAAGGGTTAAGGTTAGTTATTTTTCTTGGAATTCCTAAGTGGTTGTTGGATATCCTTCATCATCCCTTCCTTGATTCTTAACTTTTTTCTTATTTCTTAATTTTTTATATAATTATTTATTTGTTATTTCCTTTGTTCTGAGAAATCTCCACATTTTGATCTTCCAGTTTACTTATCTGGCCTTCTGAAACTTCCATTTTATTTTTCAGTCCTACTGACTTAAACAATTATCAGTCACATTTTAAATTTCCCTCAACACCTCCTAGTCTGTTGTGCTTTTGCACCGTCTCCATAGAGATATATATTTACACTATGGATAAAATAGTCTGCTAAATTTTTATGTACCAGGAGATAATATTAATATATTTTTTATTATTTTTTTCTGGTACTATCACTTTCTTTTCAGAAGATTCACCAGTTCTATTTCTTCTCTTTATTCTTCAATTTTTGTTGTTGTTTTTCTCTAAAGAATTAATGATGCTTTGTAAGTAATTCATGGCTATAAAATGAAATGGCTTTACTGAAGAAGGGGGTTCCTGGGCAAAGTTTTAGGTTTACTTCCTAAAGTTTTCTTCCCTGTAAAAGAAAGTTTAAAGTGACTTTGGGGTCCATCAAGGGGCTGTTGCATGCATAATTCATTTTTAGGAAATAAAGTAGGGAGAGTGGAAGACAGGCTTGGACTTGCCCTTCCCCCAGTATCACAAATGAGAAGCCGCACAGAGCCAGGGTTGAGCACATCAGCTCTGGAAACAAGTCTATTTGGTTCAAATCCAGGCTCTGCCACTGATAAGTTTCATGACTTGGTAGAATTTACTCTACCTCTCTTTGCCTCTTATCTGCTAAATATAAATAATAGAATGTTCAACATAGGGTTGTCATAGGTTACATATAAAATATTTGGACCTATATCTCACACATAGTAAAAGTGAAAACATAATAACAAACTTTATTTTAATATAAAAATATTTGGTATATTGTTCTCTTGCAAATAGCTAGGTTTTGCTTGTTTTTCTTTCTTTTTGCCTGTTACAGAGTTCTAAAATCATGTCAATCCTTTTACTGCTTCTCTCGAAGGCACACCCACTCTAAACTTCCCCAGGGCAGTTCTGCTATTATCTTTTCACTGTTTTCCTCCACATTTAGCTTTAATGCTACTGTTGCCTACCTCTTTATATTGGCTGTGAAAAGTGGAGAAGAAAAGAGAAGGAAGAAAGGCTGACTGGCCCAGCTATTTCTTTCAATAATAATTATTATTATGAATGGCCAACCCTGTTCCTAATAATCATGATGGTCCACTTCCAGTATCTCTAAACTTGTTCCGAGTTTGAGTTTCCCTACTGTGCACTTCATGTGTCCAGGGCTTGCACTAGAGGAATGTCTTTCGCGTTTGCTGCAGTCCTTCTCTAGATTGTATTTTTAGCCTACAATGTACTTTATCTATCAATGCAAATCCATCTCCTTTCCTCATTTTACATATTAGACACAATATACAGTTAAGTGATACCATCGTTTCTCCAGTCCATGGGCTCACTTGTCTCTGTATCTGAACTTTACTGTCATCTCGAATCTGAAGCAACAGTCAGTTTCCGCATTATGGAATTCCCAGATTGGTTTTGGCATCAATTAAATTCCGTAGTTCATCTTTATGTATTATACATATACTTATCTACTTCTAATCTGTGCTCCTAGTTTCCATTTTTGCATTTTAAAAAAATATTAGCTTTTGAATTTTTTAAAATTTATTTATATCAGTAGAGTAATGGTTAAATAGGTATTATAATATCTCTATATATGTGGCTGCACATTTTAACACCATTTAATACATTAACACAACTCTTTGTGTTAATAAAACTTTTGAATGGAATGCACTTTCACCAGGGACAATCTAACTTAATGCACATTCCAATTTGCCGTTATTAAATTTTAAAAGCATTTTTCCTGTGTAACACCTCACAGACATTAAGGATTTAGGTTGGTTCTCTTCTGTTAATAATAAAATCTGTCTACTTTGAGAAAAGTGCATTCATTCATGGACCATGTTAAGCAATCAATAATTTATGGCCCTTGTTTACACAGAAGATATTAAATATATACAATGTAAATCTTTAACTATGGACAAAGAAACGAATACACAGAGATTTAAAAAGTCTTGAGAAAATTAACTAACAGAACATTTTCACTTCTAAGGTCAAAAGGTTATGGCTTTAAGTAAAGGGATAGATTTACCTGTGAACAGAAAAGGCCATTTACTGAAATGGTCTAACCCGCGTACTTCCTCAGCCTTCTGCTTCACTATGTGGATTACAAGTAAAACTTTTGGTGTGGATGAAGTAGGAATGAACAGAAAAATCAAGCCTCTCTAGTATGACAGTGATCCTGATGGCTGTAAATGATGGCAGTGCTCCAATTTTTGAAATTGTTTCATTTAAAAACTAAGCATTGGATTCCACACAGCGTTATAGGATTCTGAGCCTTCCTGGATTCAATTTAGAGGAAACGTTTATGGAGCTTAAATTGTTCCTGGCAATTCCTTGCTCTCTAACATTTTAAACAAATGTATCTTATACCAAACTCTCCCACATAGAGTGTAGATAAAATCTAAAAATACACAGTCACATCCCGTTCATGAACTGGTTTTAGTTTTTTGGTCGGTTCAGTGTATAGTCTCTTAGCAAAAGGATCGTTAAAACTGATAAGCATGAAATTTAAATTCTTAGCTAGTTGTGTCTCTTATAAAATGACTACTTAAATCTAAAAATGAAATGAAATATGAAACGAAATAAAACGAAATAAAACAAAATGAAGAAACTAAATAAAACAAAACACATCAGGGAAGCATGTAGATCAGACCCTGATGCTGGACAGCTAAGCTTCTCTTCCTTTTCTAATCAGATATAAAGTGAGTTTGAAAAGCCGTGATTTGACTCATAAACTGCTTTTGTTTGCCCTTTTTATTTCCCTTATGAGTATAAATGCAATAGAATCAAGAAGCCATGTCCTAATTAAGGACAACTGGTGCACTGTAATGTTACATGGATTATTCTCAACCTGAGATTTGACTTGTTTTGTTGGTTAGAAACTTACCTCTGTTACTTTTTCAAATTTCATTCTTTAGCATTTACAGAATAATTTACAAAATGCCTATAGGGGCCATGGCAGAGATGATGAATGTGCTTCCGCTTCTTTCTACTTGTTAGGAGATTTGGGTGACAAACACTTCTGGAAGTGTTTCATGATCTCCAAATTTGATACTAAGTGGTACTTTAAAAGGTTATTCTGGGGATATTTGGTTGCTCCTGGGTTGATTTCCGTTTCCTCGAGGATCTTGGAGGAAATTAACTCTTCCACTTGAGGGCCTTCAAAGGTCTTCACATCCAGCCCCACTGGGCAGTGATTGGCAGGCCCCCCAATTACCAGAATTTCACTAGTAAGGTGAAGAGTTGCCTTTTATTATTACACTTTATGAGCTGACTGAATTAAGTTAAATCTGTACATCATTTTTTGTTTCTGGAAATTAAGAAGATTTACACTCACTGTTCTGAACAAGTAGATTTTTGCTTGCAGCTGTCAAAACAAGCTGTCATTTCAATTATCTAGAGTGCCTATTAGTCAATTTTTAATAAAGTTTCCACTACTTTTTCCTGTTTTTTAATGAATGGTGTCCCTCACACACCTTTTAAATATATGTTGTATGGCCCCTATAGAATTCTGATATTAGGTAGAAAATATTAAGTAATTTAATCCTAAAATGCTTTACACTTTCCCATGTTGCCTAGAGCATACTCTTTTTTAGAAGTTTTATTTTCTTTTAAATTTCTCATTCTTAAGAAAACAATCACAGCAGCAACCATAAAGATTATAGTATTGATGAATTCACAACACAGTTACCTCTTGTTCAATGGAACAATATATAAACAATAGATAAACTATGTGTAATCTATCATCTATCTATCTATAATCTGTTTATCTTTTTATCTTCATAACGTTTCCCATTGATTTTCAAAGATGTGATTTTCTCTCTTCCACCTGATTGTGAACTCCTAAAAGTAACCTCCATGTACAGAGGAGGCTGGAATGTAAAAAGGAGACCAAGACAGAATCAGTTATGAGAATCAAGCAAACATTGCAAGTATGAAGGGACTGTTGCTCAGTGACCACAGAGATGCCTAGAGTTTTTCCCTTGATGCCCAAAATAACAACCTTATAGTAATAATGATAACTCTTGATGCCTATCTCCACCACCATCAACTGTCTTGGTTGGTCAGAATCCAGAAGCATAACAATGCTGAACCCTAAGAATTAAAGGTATCAGTGATTCTAGATAACTGATATATTTATATATCTATACATATAGTTATGTAGATATATAGATACACAATTAAATGAGAAAAATGGTTACAAATGCCTGACAAGTTACCAGCCTCATACAAGGTACATTATAATCTAGATCTAAACATGCTTCTGGGTAGCATTATAGTGTCTCATGCCTGCCTGGCATGTAATGGGTGTTTAGAAGCTTTTGTGTGAATTGAGAAAGTGAGTGAGTAATTAAATGGACATACTCTCTCTTTTCTTTGATGACAGGAGGGTATAACAGATGCCTTGGGTTGCCAAATTACCATTTTATCCTTTTTTGAGTGTCATTTTGAGTTTGAGTTTGAGTGGCATTTTGCCAGGTATAGGAGAACACTTGCAATTGATTAACCATCTGTGCACTGCAAGATCCCCTTTATATAGACACATGGCCTTCAGTAACAAAGAGGGGCAAGACCATGGCTTCATCTTCCATTTCTGCCACTGGTTATAGGTCCTGGAAACTGCCAACTTGCATTCTAAATATGAACATTTAAACCCTCTAAATTTATCTCAAAGGGAGACTGAATATCAAAGCATCATTTTATTCATGAGCTAAGCCTCCACTTTTGTCCATGATGCTTATTTTTAAATGACTTAGAAGAGGTAAAATCTTGTGCTCATTAGTAAATTTCTGACAATTTCCATCTTTCTTTTTTTTTAATGTTTTTTTTTTTTTAATTTATTTCTAGGAAAGAGAGAGAGAGACAGCATGACCAGGGGAGGGTCAGAGAGAGAAGGAGTCACAGACTGAAACAGGCTCCAGGCTCTGAGCTGGCAGTCAGCACAGAGCCCGACGCAGGGCCCGAACCCACGAACCACGAGATCATGACCTAAGCGAAAGTCAGACGCTTAACCGACTAAGCCACCCAGGTGCCCCAATTTCCATCTTTCTTAATATTTAAAAAAATTTATCTCAAGAATTATGTGTATTTTGAGTCTTTTAGCTCCAGTTTAGCCAATAATTTTCCTATAACTTTAAATTATTAGTACTAATTTTATTATTTGTAAATTTGTCTGAGACATATGATTGCATGGCAGTGAGAAGGTATGTGAACTATTTATTTTATTCTTCTTAGAAACATTTATTTGGGAAAAATTCACAAATCTAATGGGGCCATAATGGCTAAGGAGCAAAATATTTAAAATAAAACCTCTATTGTTTCAATTACTTTGAAGACCCAAGACAAAAGATGCCATTTTCTAAACTAAGATGTGAGATCACTACGTAAGATGTAAAAAAGGAGAAGTCAGAAATAGTAATCTTTTTTTCTTTAAGAAGACTATTAGTTTCAGTCTATAAAAGAGCTTGGGAAGACTGGAGGGGACTGGACATTTGCAGGAGATCTTTAGAAGAGTTATTAGTATACTGTGAGTCTCAACCCCACCTCCAATAGACAGGGCTGTTTGGAGTCCTTTCTTATCCCAAGTCAAGAGATGGACTTTATTATTTTAATTTTTCTTTAAGGTTTATTTATTTATTTTGAGAGACACAGAGAAAGAGAGAGACAGCACGAGTCAGGGAGGGACAGAGATGGAGAGAGAGAGAAAGAATACCAAGCAGACTCTGTTGACAGAGTGGAGTTTGAAGCAGGGCTCAATCTTAAGAGCCATGAGATTATGACCTGAGCCAAAATCAAGAGTCAGATCCTTAACAGACTGGCTCTCCAGGTACCCCAAAAGATGGACTTTTAAAAATCATTCAGAGAACATGGTATGTATGTCTTGAAGTTTTAGAGACACATGGCTTGGCACATGATTCGTCCTTGAGAAATATAAATGGCGAGCACAATCCTGGAGGAAATCACAAGCTGGAGTTAGGAAAATTGGGAAGAAGGGTAGGATTCATGATGGGAAAAGCATCCTCATCTTTTCTTACTCTCAGAAGCCAGATCACTCAGACCCCTAATTATACTTTGATTTCAGATTCATTTTGAAAATGTGATTGTTACCATAAACCAGGAATAATTTTACTAAACTGAGTCAGTGTTTCTTATGACAAGTGACTGAAGATATCAGAACATGTGTTCTCCAAAGTTTATATTTTAAAGCTCTAACTCTTAGTACTTCATAATGTGACTATACTTGAAGACAAAGCTTGTAAATAGATGATTTAGTTCAAATGAGGTGATTAAGATGGGTTCTAATTCAATATTCCTGGTGTCCTTATAAAAAAAAAAGGAGATTAGGACATGCAGAGAGAGATCCCAGACACATGCCTGCATAGAGAGACAATCATGTGCAGATACTGAAAAGATGGCCATCTACAAGCCAAAGAGAGGCCTCAGGATAAAACTAACTCTGTAGACACCTTGATCTTGGACTTGCAGCCTCCAAAAACATAAGTAATAAATTTCTTAAGCTACTCAGTCTGTTTGTGTTCGTTATGGCAGACTCAATACAGTAATACAGAATATTACCTAAATGGTCAAGATATTTGTCATAAATTTTATCGATGGATAAAGAAAAGAGAAAAAGTTAATATTGCAGACACTATGTAAAACTATAGTAGTGCTTCGTAAATGTATTCCATATGGAAGTCATCCCATTTGTCTCATGGAATTATACATATTCAACATATATATAATTTGAAATGTTTTTCTTAATAAGAATAAGTTCTTAAAAATTAAATGGATCTCAAAAACTTTTAATGGCAACACATTAAATACTAACTTGCCCAGTTTACTTCAGTGATTCTTTTCTTAAACTGAGAAGAATGTGTTGCCAAAAATAAAAACAATAAATAAAAAAATTACAGATTTTCTTAATTGTCCTACCTGCTTATCCTGATAGACTTGTTAGAAGCTGGAGAGCAAATGGATGGAAGGAAAAAATGACTTTAGGCTTTGGTGGGTTGATAACTTTATTAGTATATATAAACCTCATACCAGTGTAACACTAATAGCACAAGCAACAAAAGCAAAATTGGACAAGTAGGACTAACTACATCAAACTGAAACGTTTCTGTACAGCAAAAGAAATAACCAATAAAGTAAAAACGCAACCAGCACAGGGGCACCTGGCTGGCTAGTGGTTAAGTGTCCAACTCTTGATTTTGGCTCAGATCATGATCTCATGGTTTTGTGAATTTGAGCCCTGAGTGGGGCTCTGTGCTGACAGTACAAAGCCTGGTTGGGATTCTCTCTCTCAACCTCTCTCTCTCTGCCCATCCCCCACTCATTCAGTCTGTGTCTCTGTCTCTTTCAAAATAAATATTTTTTTAAAAAAAATTAAACTAAAGGCAACCAGGACAATAGGAGAAAATATTTGTAAACCATATATCTGATAGGGGATTACTTTCTAAAACATAAGGAACTCCTACAACCCAATAACCTGATTAAAAACTGGGCAAAGGACTCAAACAGACATTTTTCCAAAAAGGATATACAAATGGCTGATAAGTATATAAAAAGCCTTCTAAACCTCACTAATTATCAGGGAAATACCTTTAAGATGGCTGTTAATTTAAAAACAAAAAAGGATAAAAAGGTGTTGTGGGGATGTGAAGAATTTAGAACAATTCCAGTCATTTTGCATATGGTGTGAGGCTTAAATTAAGGTATATGTGTGAATTTATTGGTTACAGGTATTTACTTATTCCAGTACTATTTATGGAAACTGTTACCTTTCTTCTGTTGAACTGTTTTTGCACTTTTGTTAAAAATCACTTGGTCAGGGGTGCCTGAATAGCTCAGTCGGTTAAGTGCTTGACTTTGACTCAGACCATGGTCTTAATGGTTCATGGGTTTGAGCCCCGCCTTGGGCTCTGTGCTAAGAGCTCAGAGCCTGGAACCTGTTTCAGATTATGTGTCTCCCTCTTTCTCTGCCTCTCCCTCGATTGCACTCTGTCTCTCTCTCAAAAATAAATGAACATTAAAAACATTTTTTAAATCTCTTGGTCATATTTGTGTAAATGTATTACAGTGTATCTATTCTGTTCCACCGATAGATTTGTCTACCCCTCGGACAATATTACAGTCTTGATTACTACGGCAATAAAATAAGTATTGCTATCAGGGAGACTGATTCTTTCACTTTATTTTTTTTCAAAATCATTTTATTTGATGTAGCTTCTTTACCATTCTATATAAAGTTTAGAAAAATATTGTCTATATCTACATGAAAAAATCTCATTGGTTTTTGTTCTTTAAGAATTGCATTAAAGCAGTGTATCAACTTTGGGGATAATTGATATCTTTAGTATCTGAGTCTTCCAATTTATGAATATGGTATACTTCTCTATTTGTTTAATTTTTAAAATTTCCTCATCAACAATTGTTTTCATTTTCAACATATAATTCATATGTATACATATATATAGTTAGATTTATATGCATTTCATTCTATTCAAGCAACTGTCTATGACATTGCATTTTTAACCCAGTTATTCATATACTAATTGCTAGTATATTGAAATACATCTGATTTTTATCTTTATATCATACCCTACATGTTTGCTGAATTCATTTATTCATTCTAGGAGGGATTTTTGTTTTGTTTTTCTTTTGTGTATTACTTGAGATTTTCGACAAAGCTGATCTTGTCATCACAAGGACAGACAGTTTTATTTCAATCTTTCAGGTTCATATGTCTTTTATTTGCTTTATTGCTTTATTTCACTGGCTGCAACTTCCAGCACCAAGTTAAAAAAGAGTACTTATGTGGGGCGCCTGTGTGGCTCAGTCGGTTATGCTTTCAACTTCGGCTCAGGTCATGATCTCATGGTTAATGGGTTTGAGCCCTGCATCAGGTTCTGTGCTTACATCTTAGAGCCTGGAGCCTGCTTCAGATTCTGTGTCTCCCTCTCTCTCTGCCCCTCCCCTGCTCTCATGTCTCTATCTCTCAAAAGTGAATAAACAAAAAAAATTTAAAAAAAATAAGAGTACTTACAGTGAACATCTGTACTTAGTTTCTACTATTAAGAGAATATGTTAGTCTTGGGGCCCTTAGGTGGCTCAGTTGGTTAAGCCTCTGACTTCGGCTCAGATCATGATCTCATGGTTTGTGGGTTCGAGCCCTGCATCGGACTCTGTGCTGACAGCTAGCTCAGAGCCTGGAGCCTGCTTCAGATTCTGTGTCTTCCTCTCGTTCTGCTCCTCCCCTGCTCATGCTCGCTCTCTCTCTCTCTCTCTCTCTCATAAATAAATAAAACATAAAAAAAAAGAATATGTTAGTCTTTCACTTTAAAATATAGGGGTAAGTATAGTTAGTAAATAGTGCTGAAAACTCTCCCAATTTGGCAAAAGACATAAACATGCAGATTGAATAAACTGAGTGAATCCCAGTTTATAATCCCAAAGAAACTCAAACCAAAACACAGCATAGTCAAACTTCTAACAGTAAAGACAAAGAAAAAAAAAATCTTGAAAACAGTAATAGAGAAATGACACATTACCTATGGGGTCAGTGGCATATATGGGGGTAACATTGCTTAAACAGTGGTGGATTTCTCACCAGAAACCATAGAGGTCAAAAGGAGGCGGCACAATAGTTTTCAATATTTTCAATATTTTCCATTTCAAATATTTTTCAAATGTGCTGAAAGAAAAGAACTGTCAGTGTAGAATCTGATGAAAACTACTCTTTATGAATGAAGGGGAAATCAGGCGACCTCACATAAAGAAAAACTAGAATTGGTAGCTACCAAATTTATCCTAAAGTAAAGGTTTAAGGAAGTTCTCTGAACACAGGAGCATTTTCTCCAAATGGAAATCTCACACATATTAGCAGACATTCCTATTAGGCCCATTTCTTTTTTCTTTTCTTTTTTTTTTTAATAATTTTTTATGTTTTATTTATTTCTGAGAGAAAGAGAGACAGCATGGGCAGGAGAGGGGCAGAGAGAGAGGGAGACACAGAATCTGAAACAGGCTCCAGGCTCTAAACTAGTTGTCAGCACAGAGCCCGACGGGGGGCTCGAACCCACAAACCGTGAGATCATGACCTGAGCCGAAGTCAGACGCTTAAGGGACAGAGCCACCAAGGCGCCCCACCCCCATTTCTAATTGTAGGCAACCACTCACCTATTTTTCTTCCTTTATGTATTTGCCTGCTCGGGACAGTTCATATAAATGGAATCATGCAATATTCAGTCTTTGTGACTGGTATCTTTCCCTTAGCAAAATGATTTAAAGATTCATCCATGTTTTAACATATGTCAGTACTTCATTTTTTTTGTTGCCGAATCCTATTTAATTACATTAATATACGATTTTGTTTATTCATTCATGAGTTAATAGGCATTTAGTTTGTTTCCACATTCTGACCATTAGGAATAACACTGCATTATGAACATTTATGTATAAATCTTTGCATGTATGTATTTCACCACTTTGATTTCTCTTAGGAATATATCTGGAAGGAGATTGCTGGGTTATATGGTAACTTTGTGTTTAAAACTTTGAGGAACTGCCAAGTTGTTTTCCGAAGCAGCTGCTTGATTTAACATTTGCATCAGCCATGTATGGGGGTTCCAATGTAGTCACATCTTTGTCAATACCTATTATCGTCTGCCTTTATTTTTTTTTTCTTTACTGTAGTTATCTTAGTGGGTGTGCAGTGGTATCTCACTGCAGTTTTGATTTTCATTTCCCAAGTGCCTAATGATGTTAATCATCTTTTCATGTGCTTATTGGCTGTTTGTATATCTTTTTTTGGAGAAATGTCTATCCGTATCCTTTGGTCATTTCTGAGTTGGGTATTTGCGTTTTTATTGCTGAGCTCTAGGTGTTCTGTATATATTCTGGATATAAGTGACTTATCAGAAATATGGTTAGCAAATATTTTCTCCCGTTCTGTAGATTTTTTATATTGATCTTGTATATTACAATCTTGTTGTATATTTATCAGTTTTGATAGTTACTTTGAGGACATCTTAGGATTTTCTATATACAACATAATATTACCTGCAAATAAAAGTAGTTTTATGTCTGGGTGACTGGGAAGCTCAGTTGGTTAGTTTCCAACTCTTGATTTCAGGCTCAGGTGATGATCTCATGGTTGGTGAGATGGAACCCTGCATTGGGCTCCACGTGGACAGAATGGAGACTTCTTGGGATTTTCTCTCCTTCACTCTGCCCCTCCCCACTTATGCATGCTCTCTGTCTCTCTCTCTAAAAAAAAAAAAAAAATTAAATTAATAAAATAAGATAGACATTTAAAAAAGATAGATTTAGTTCTTTGTCAATCTGTGTTTTATTACCTTTTTTTCTAATTGCTTTGGCTAAAACTTCCAGTGCTATATTGGATAAAAGTGCTGGTTAGAGACACGTTTATTTATTTGTTTGTTTGTTGTATTTTTTTCCCTGATTGTATGGAGAAAGCATTCACTCTTTCACCATGGAGTATGATGTGAGCCGTAGGTTTTCAGAGATGCTCTTTATCACATTGACTAAGTTGCCTTATATTCCTCATTCTTTTAATCTTTTTATCAGAAAAGGGTATCCGATTTTGTAACATACTTCTTCTGTATTTTGAAAAGATCATGTGGCTTTTGTCCTTTATTCTATTATTATGGTGTATTATGTTGATCAGTTTTTGGATG
Organism: Crocuta crocuta; assembly: GCF_008692635.1. NCBI lineage: Eukaryota > Metazoa > Chordata > Mammalia > Carnivora > Hyaenidae > Crocuta > Crocuta crocuta. Next base: position 4,634,926 of record NW_027531910.1, read on the forward strand.
TTAAATAAAACTTGCATTCCTGAAATAAATTGTACTTGGTCGTGGTATATAATTCTTTTTATATGTTGCTGGATTTAGTATGCTAGTATTGTGTCAAAAATTCTTGTGTATGTATTCATAAGGGATATAATTGTGTAGTTTTATTTTCATGTGGTATCTTTATCCGGTTTTGATAAAAGATACTGCCAGCCTCATAGAATGGGTTGGAATGTATTCCCTCTATTTTTTGGGGGAAAATTTGTGAAGGATTAGAATTAAGTGTCTTTAAGTGTTTGTAGATTTCACCAGTGAAATTTTCTTTATAGGAAGTTTTGTAAATTACTAATTCAATATTTTTACTTGTTAGAGGTCTATGCAAAATTTCTCTTTCATGTTCTTTCTTTTTACTTTTGTTTTTGTATTTTACATGTCATCTATAGACACCAGCTAGCCGGATTTTTCAAATCTATTGCAATTTTTTGTAATTTAGCCTTTAATGGGCTCATATAATCCATTAACATTTTGTTAATAATAATATATAGAATTATACCATATTTAAAGTGTTTTAATATATTTTTCCTTCTTTCTTGTTTACTCTAGGATTGATAAACTTTTTTTATTTTTTCTATTCCATTTCAATCATTATAGATTGCATACAATTCCCTTATCAAACTCACCCGAATATACTCCGCAGAAATAGTTTGTGGATATCCTTCCTGAAATTTTCTCTGCATACATAAGTATAATTTATTTTATACAAATTGTAGTACAACCAATTGTTTTCTTGAAAAGTAAGTCCAGGCATCTGTCCAAGTTAATACATGAAGATTTATCTTTCTGGAAGTTGTATCACTTATTCTTATTAGATCTTTATTATTAAAAAGGTAACATGTATTTTTAATATTAACAGCATCAAAGGCATAAAATGAAAATAGAAGATTTTGGCAAAAATCTCTAACTCTTACTATGATTTAGTAAACCCATTTTAATGTGATTCCCATTTATCCCAGTTTAAATGAATGACAACTCAACATTATAGCCTCAATGTTTTAACTAAATCGCTTATTTCCTAAATCCAAAATGTGTCACATTCTCTCTTACTTCACTTGCACACTGTCCTCATTCTACTCAACCTGCAACTAGTCTAATTTAATTAGCTTAATCTTATTCCTTTAATTCTCAAAATAGATGTTGTTTTCTCTAGAGAGAACTTTGATTTTCCAGACACTCTCCAAGTCTTGATTACACGCCTCTTCTAAGTACACCTATAGCAAATTCAAATTCATTATTGCACTTATAAAACATACTATAAATAAGGATTTTGCTCTCAAACTGAAACTACTAACTGCATGAGACACAATAAGTCTGTTCAGCTCACTATGGTACAACACATATAGTAGGTACAGGACAAATATTGGTTGAATAAATGAAAGAAGCAATTACATTTCTTTCAATATTATATTTGGGGTTTCAAGATAGTATTTGCTCTAACCAATCAGCATAGTAATATGAGGAAAGATAAACTATAAAAATAATTTTGCTGAGATTAATTGCAATTATTTGAATTTTCGATTTAAAGAAGTAGCCACTTGTTTTTATCTTTTTTTTTTTTTACAGTTTATTTATTTCAAGAGAGAGCATGTGAACAGTGGAGGGACAGAAAGAGAGGAAGAGAGACTCCCAACCAGCCTCCATCCATGCTGGCAGTGTAGAGCCTGACACAGGGCTCGATTTCACAAACTGTGAGATCGACTTGAGCTGAGATCAAGAGTTGAATGCTTAACTGACTGAACCACCCAGGCATCCCAAGAAGTAGCCACTCTTGAACACATTCATTTCCCCTTTATAACTTACCTGTGTGAGAGTTTAATTTATTTATATTACATGTCTGTATGGCTTAATTATGATGTTACAACTCTAATAATGTAATTAATTTAGTTTGTATATCACACTTACGTTATTTCTTTATGTGAAAAAAAAGAAAAAATTTTGCTTTAGGGAAAAGTTTCTGCTTTATAAATTTCTTCCCAGAAACTTCTAGGTAGAAGAAATTTATTAGATGTTTTACCAAATCTTTTCGCTCCATTTAGGATTTTAAATTGGGGTGAACTACGTGAAGCTATTGTAGGACACTCAGTTTTTAGTTGACTAATTCCTAGGAACACTCTCAAGTCAGTTCTTTTGTTCCCTTTGAGGAAATAAGAAATTTGCTTTTTTTTTTCTTTTGTCTCTTGTTAAAGACATAATCATAGCACCACATCTACTCAGACACTGGCAGTAACATTCTTAATTCCCCAAATTTCCTAAATCAAAACATTTAACGCAACCCCAAGAGCTCTCAATCTTAAACCGAAAATATATTTTAAATCCATTATCTTTCCTTGGGGACACAAATACAGTTCAGTTCCCTGTCTTTTCTTGTTCAGACTTTTATAAACCTCAGATAACTGATTTCCATGTTTATGTTTTTTCCCGTATTCAAATTATGCTTCTATCACTTAATTTCTAAAAATTAAAAATTAAAAAAAAAATCATGTCATGTACTACAACGTACATATTCATTTCTATGCTCAAGAGTCATGATGGGGGCACCTGGGTGGCTAAGCCAGTTGAGCATCCAACTTCAACTCAGGTCATGATCATGATCTTGAGGTTTGTGGGTTTGACCCCCCACCCCCACTCCATGACAGGCTCTGTCCTGACAGCTCAGAGCCTGGAGCCTGCTTCCGATTCTGTGTCTCCCTCTCTCTCTGCCCCTCCCCCACTCATTCTCTCTCTCTCTCTCTCTCTCTCTCTCTCTCAAAATAAATAAAACCTTTAAAAAGATGTTATGAATTAGGTTACCACCAAAATCAGGATGTACAGGAAATAATCCTTCAGGGTAAGAGCAATTTCTTGACTAGCACAGAACAGGAAGAGAGTTCCTTGTTTTCTTAATATATCAAGGAGTCATCAAGGAACAGAGAGGGCAGAGCAATGTAGTGTTGTTACGTTAATAGTGTCACCTGTGCTTCATCTGGAAATGTGGGTTAAGGAAAGTTTCGTGTATCTTTCATTTCAGACCGTAAGAAGTTTCTGTGTTTTAATATTTTTTCTAAGTAATACATACACAATATTCACTAAATCCCTTAGATTTCTCCAGTAGCTGCTGCTACTCTGCACAGAGAGGGATAATCTCCCCATCCCGTTTCCCACTCTTTTACCCGAACCATCTTCCTCTGCACCAGGGAAATGGCCTCCAACTGCTGCAGGGTTCACATCTATGTCCACCTCCATCAGAGAGGGATTGACTTAGATACTAGTCCTGCGTTCAAAAATCCCAGGTGGTTTGTATTAGATCAGAGAAGTGAGGTCAGTGTAAACATTGTGGCTTCGGGAGGGATATGCCAACATTTTCTAAATTGAAGAAAGATGCTTGCACGGAAGAAAGGGATGGAAATTAAACAATAAAAAAGACTTCAATTCCACATCAAGTGAATAATTAGGATTTACCTCTGCACCTATACACAGTTTAGATTGATGCTGCACCAATTGGCCCAGAGCTGCCTGTACAGAAAACAGTTCTGATGTTTTACCATCATTTTAACATGGCATCAACTCCTCTCCTCTCTTAGTAGGTGGCACAACAGGTACCCATTGTTCATCAGACATTTAAGAATTACTCTAAAGAGGGGCGCCTGGGTGGCTTAGTCGGTTAAGCGTCCGACTTTCGCTTAGGTCATGATCTCGCGGTTGTGGGTTCGAGCCCCGCGTCGGGCTCTGTGCTGACTGCCAGCTCAGAGCCTGGAGCCTCTTTCGGTCTGTGACTCCCTCTATCTCTGACCCTCCCCTGCTCACGCTGTCTCTCTCTCTCCTAGAAATAAATAAAACATAAAAAAAAAAAAAGAATTACTCTAAAGTTTCCCTATCGTTCATCTCTCCCATCTATTGTGACAAAACTTCTAAATTCTAACTTTTAAAATTTAAGGTTTTTGGTTCTTTTTTTAATGTCTGTTTATTTTGAGATAGAGAGAGGGAATGAGTGGGGGATAGGCAGAGAGAGAGAGAGAGAGAGAGAATCCCAAGCAGGTTCCGTGCTCAGTGGAGAGCCATTGCAGGGCTCAATCTCATAAACCACAAGATCATGACCTAAGCTGAAACCAAAAGTTGGACACTTAACTGACTGAGCCACTCAGGCACCCCTATACTTTGTTTTAGAGTTGTTTATTTATTTTGAAAGAGAGGGATAGAATGGGAGAGGGGCAGAGAGAGAGAGGGAGAGAGAGAATCCCAGGCAGGTTCCATGCCCAGCAGAGAGCCTGACATTGGACTTGATCTCACGACCACAAGATCATGATGTGAGCCAAAATCAAAAGTCAGACACTTAACTGTCAGACCCACGCAGAAGTTTATAAATTTTTATTTAAAAAATCTTTTAGTGTTTATTTTTGAGAAAGAAAGAATGTGAGCAGGAGAGGGGCAGAAAGAGAGAGAGACACAGAATCTGAAGCAGTTTCCAGGCTCTGAGCCATCAGCATGGAGCCTGATGCAGGGCTCAAACTCATGAACCATGAGAGCAAGGCTGGAGCTCAAGTTGGATGTTTAACTGACTGAGCCACTCAGGGGCCCCTAGAAGTTTATATTTTTTATTGCTCGTCTTTTACATGATATTCCTTTGCGTTGGACACTCCCAAAATTTCCACTTCTGTTTATCCTTCTGGTTCAACTGAGGCAGCCCCTCCTCCAGGTAACCTTATTCAGCCACCAAGATAAGGTCTGTTCACATGTTAAATATTTATATGGCATGCTGGACTCCTTTCCAGTTTTTTAGAGCACTTGTAATTATTTGTTCACTCTCTATGAATTCCTTGAGGGCATGGACCATGTCTTTTCATCTCTCAAAGCCTGGTACAAATGTTTGACCCATAGAAGGTGTTAATGAGCATTTGTGGCATAAATGCATGAATGGATGAATGAATGATTACGCTGCTGCAATTTGTTGTTTATAATCCTGTCACATGTCATACCTCCTTTAACAGCAAGTCCCTGAAAGCTTTATATCCTGGTGCCTAGTGTAGTGCGTCCTTCACAGTAAGCCCTAAAAACATATGAATGAAAGCAGACAATACCTGCCATGCCAGATAATTCCAGTTAATCTTATTTAATTCATTGTTCCTCTTTCTGAGGAGTTCTCCTTGTTGATATTGAATTTCTGGGTCTCCACCTTTATCAGTGTAAAATCAAACTAACTTCCTCACTTGAGGCCCTCAAGAGCACCTCTGAGTTACCCTCTCAAGTTACTGATAAACATGGAACTACTGAGTTCTGCTCTATCTTTGTAGTGTATAACTTTTTTCATGAGGGGTTTTCAAAACCAGCAAGAAGCCTAGACCCCATATCTTCCTTTTTTATCTTCTTTCACTCTGCTAATTGTTGAAAATAGCTACCTGGTGCAGCGCTGCAAGCTCAGCACTGTTTCCAAACCCAGATCTGATGGGCTAAGACACACCACGAGGGTACTAACTTGACAAGGAGCTCAAGCCCCTGTCCCTATATGGGATAGTTCTAAAACACTCAAGTAGTACCTAGATCACCGCTCTGTCTTTACAAAGGTCAACCCTGTAGTTCTTTCTTAAATGATCTCTCATTCCTTTATCAGAACCTGATATGTAATATGCCAACGGTGTTTGTCTTTGAGGAAACAGTCAACAACAAGACATGGTCTATGTTGGATATATTATTAGTCCTTCTTATAGCAGAGTCATCATGAATCACCACACACTGTGGGCCACTGTGGTTCAGTTCTCATAATCCACATCAGTGAGCTAAAACAAAAACAAAAACAAAACAAAACAAAACAAAACAAAACAAAAAAAACAGATCCTGAGTCATGCCATGTACCACCAAATAATGGACCAGACTCATTGTTGGGGGTGAGGAGCGATTATGGTAAGGAAGGACACTTATAACTGATGCTCCAGAAAGACACTCTAGAATACAGAAAATATCCTGATAGGCTAATTTTTAAACTACCCCACAAAGGATTCATATTAACTTGACAATAGAAAGAAAAAGTGATGGGGACATCTGGGTGGCTCAGTCAGGTAAATGTCTTACTCTTGATTTCAGATCAGGTCATGATCTTTTGGTTCATGAGATAGAGCCCCTTGTTGGGCTCTACACTGACAACACAGAGCCTGCTTGGGATTCTCTCTCTTGCTTTCTCTTTGCCCATCTCTCACACGTGCTCTTTCTCTCTCTCTCTCAAAATAGATAAATAGACACTTTTAAAAACCCATAAAATTATAGAAAAAAAGGGAAAGTAATACATCTTAAAAAAACAAATCATTTAAGGTATTGTTTATAACATAAAGTGGATAAAATGAAGAATTAAAGGAAGATTGTTTGACGTATCTATGATAGAAGTGTTTTAAGAACTAATAAATTCATTAAAGTTTCAGGATACGTAATTGTTATACTAAAATCTGTCACATTTCTTTTTTAAAAATTATTTTAGAGAGAGAAAGCACATGACCTGGGGAGAGGGGCAGAGAGGGAGAAAGAGAGAGAGAGAGAGAGAGAGAGATTCTTAAGCAGGCTCCATGATCAGCATGGAGCCTGAGGCAAAGCTCAATCTCACGAACTATGAGATCACAACCTGAGCTGAAATTGTGAGTTGGACACCCAGTCAACTGAGCCACCCAGTCACCCCAGTCTGATGCACATCTATTCATTAATAACCAACTATCAAAAAAAGAAATGAAGAGAACAATCTCATTCACAGTTGCATCAAAAATAATGAAATAGTCAAGAATACATTTAGCTAAGGAGGTGAAAGACCTGTCTAGAAGACAAAAGACTAGCATTGCACTACACACATGACTGCAGTTCTAGAATACTACAGAATAGCGCATGCACAAAATTAACAGAGTTGTCCTGTGTGCTTTGTTTGCCATAGTTTGCTCCTGTTACCCAAATGGCACCTATTTAGTCCTTGGCTGAACTTCACTTTCTGGATTGCAGATACATTTTTCCGTTAGAGACTTGAAGGCCCTCTCTTAATACTTCCTCACAGTTTAGCTTCTTAAGATTTAAAAGTTAAAACCATCTCTCACAAAATTGACAAACTAGCTTAGGATGACTACCCAAGTGATGCTCACAGTCACCTTAGTCCTTCAGCAGTGAGAGGAAAGCACTTGAAAAGCAACTCTGTAAGGTGATGACTAATATCGATAGGTTCTAGAGGAGAAAGATTAGACCCAGAGAACATTCAATCAACAAGTAAGTTTTGAGCAGTCACCATGCACAAGGCTGTGTTTTATTCTTTGCTTAAAACTGTGGGGCGCCTGGATGGCTCAGTCGGTTGAGCGTCCAACTTTGGCTCAGGTCATGATCTCACGGTTGTGGGTTCAGGTCCCGCATCGGGCTCTGTGCTGACAGCTCAGAGCCTGGAGCCTGCTTCGGATTCTGTGTCTCCCTCTCTCTCTTCCCCTCTCCCGCTCAAGCTCTCTCTATCAAAAATAAACATTAAAAATTAAAAAAAAAAAACTGTGCCTGAGGCAGTATGAACACGTAAATATTTGTTAAATGAATAACTGAGGAGGACTGCGTAGGTCATGCACAGATTCAGACACCACTTTCAGAATCTCTGAAACACCTAAAGAAAGTTGCAGGGGAAAGGGGGCCAGAATGGGGAAGCAAATCCCTGGAGGCAGTCAGCTTTTACTTTGAATCCAATATCTTTTATTATTTTCTCCACCAGAAAAACATTCCTTTTGAAGCCAAGAAACTTCAGCTTCCAAGAGCCCTACAGCAGTGTAGGAGAGGCCCTCAAGCATTCTCTTCTCTTTATCTTTGGCAGTCCTTCAGTACTGTAATAATGTTTCATTTTTCAGAGAATCATAATAACTCTGATAATTTTGATTTCTTCTTCCAAGTTGTGCCCCAGTGTTATATTGTGGAGACAATATCTAAGCACACCCTTACTATCCCTATCATTGCCTCGTGTTGAACATTATATCGTAGTTCTCCATGTGAGGAGGATGACTCTTCCCTCAAAATACTGTATCAGAATGTTTACAATGTCCAGTGCAGTATAACCTTCTGTGATATCTGGGCAGCCCAAGGTCTTGCCTTCCTTTGAATTGAAACTAAACTTGAGAGACATCTGGGTGGCTCAGTTGGTTAAGCATCCAACTCTTGGTTTCAGCTCAGGTCATGATCTCATGGTCTTTAAGTTTGAGCCCCAAGTTGGGCTCTATGCTGACAGAAGGAACCTGCTTAGGATCCTCTCTCTCTTTCTCTCTGCCTTTTTCTCTCTCATAAATAAGTAAATAAACATTAGAAGAAAAAAAGGAACTAAACTTGATTCAAAGCTAGAGCATGTAGCATACAAAAGAGTTCTGTACTATTAAGTAGTAATTGAATGGCTTCTAACCAGGCAACTTTTACTGATCTCAATGATCCTGATAAGACCACTTCCGGTGCTTTCTCTGATACCTTACATCACCAATTTTTTTAACTCCTAAACTGTAAAGCACATTGTTTCATTTAACACTGACGAGTTTGATAGACATTGATAATGATACTCTGATAATTTTCTCTTCAGTGAGTGGTGGTAACTTCTATATTGAAAATCATATACAGATTAGATCTGTATCATTTGGTTGGAAAAAAACATGCTAAACAATGACATTCAATCTCCTAACAAACTCCATCAGAATATATATGAGATCTTCCACTGGTGGCCATGTTTGGAGGTCAACCTGAGCCTATTCTTTCAATTATCCATGTCTCTCTTGGGGTTTGTCTAGAGCAGAATAAAGAGCTCACCCAAAACCAACAGCATACTTCTCCTAAGAGATTGATTTTTGGTACTTAAGCATGATATTGACTTTGTCTGCTGGAGTGGTCCACTAGCTGGTCCAATGTACTTAACGTTATCAGATCTTACAACCATTCAAGCCTGTTGCCAATTAGGACCAAATCTATCTTACTTAATGGCATTTTTCCTGTGCTTGTACAGTGTCTGGCATGTAGAAGGTACTTCAGAAATAATAGTTGAATAAATAGATTAATTATCAAATTTAATAATTAAGTACTCAAAAAGAGTGGAGTGTTTTACTGTCTGTCTCCCTAGTTACAGGACAGAGTTGTACAGTGGAAATCTCACTCCTGTCTCAGCAAGTTGATTGCATCCTCTCTCTTTGAATAGGACAATTTGCCCAACTGGATGGAGCCTTTTCTTATTTGTAGTATTGCCCAGTGCACTTCCTTTCATCTTAGAACATTTTGTAGTTTTCTCTTGCAGTTGGAAAATACTTAATTAGAATTGAAATCTTTACTCCTTTATGTGATGTAAGACCTATTTAAGCTTAAAGTTTGCCTTTCTTTTGATGTTTTGATGCTGCATATGGGAAGGACTCATACCACTCTTAGGAATATATCCTGAGACAAGAGGTAGAGAGGGCACTGATCCAGATGACAGCCTTTTAAGGGATGATTGGCTGGTGCTAAATAGCATAGCATATCAAAAAAAGGAAACTAAGAACTCAGGATTGAGACCTCCTGGATAAATGGGCATGTCCCTTCATAAGAGTCTTACTGCTTATTTGGGGGTGTGATTTTTTTTTTTATAATTTGAGGGAGTTTATGAAATAGAAGGGGTCGTAAGGAATACGTCAATGGGAAGGGAGTTTTGGAAATGTAATCCCTTGAGAAAGTTCATTTCTATGTTTGAGACACAGAAAAACTTTCTCCTTGCTCCTCAAATGAATCAAGGGTCATAAAGTCTGTAAATCTTCTGCAAATGAGACCACTCTATCTTTATGATAGTAGCCTGGTGACTCTGGTGAAGCAATATGACTGTGTGTGCGTGGGAGTAATTTGGGTCTGAAACTGGGAGAAACATGCACAGTCACTGTAGACAGCAATGAGACAATTACATTTTTTAAAGTTGATTAAGTAGAGTGAAATTTTATCATGCATATATTTAGCTTAAACAAAATCAACTACTTATCTCAGGAGATAGAGAAATATCAATTCATCCTCAGAATGTCCCCTAAATGGAAGCGAGCTACTTCATCTGTTACTCAACTGAACAGATTGTTTCAGTGCCACAGGCAAAACCCTCTTTGTTGGATTTTGAATGGCAATACTTTGGTCTTTAAGGTGGTGGATTTTCTTAGCTAATAGTGAATCTATTTAACTTTGTCCTTCAAAATTTTGAAAACTTCAAAATTTTGCCACCACATAAAATCATACTACCTAGACATTCTTAGATAATTAGATTCTGAAAAAGTCCATTGTTTGTACAAACCAAAAGGTAACTTTCACATTGTATTCAGTTAGACTGTCCTGGAGGGTACAAATGGCCAAATTGTGATAATAACAAATCTTCTTGATTCAATTAGAATGGTGATACTGAAACATAACTTTAGAACTCATTTAGTTTTTGTTACATACTTACTAAGCATCAATTTTGTGTTGGGCAAAATTTTGGACACTGAAAACATTAAATCATTAAATATTTTTTTGAGGAGAACCTAGCAATCATCTGTTCAAGTCAACTTTCAATTGAGTTTCTATATGAATCTCCCAGAGACCAGGAGCCCACTCCTAGAAATCATGTAGTTTTTCCATTGTATTGAAGCAATACTTTATTTTTTAATATTCTAACTCCAGCTCTGCCCTTGGATACATAAATGATTTCTAATATCTTTTAATTATTATGACTTAAGTATTTGAAAAATGTTTTCTCATTATTTCTCTGTTCTTCTCTCTTAACCTGAAAACCTTGTCTTTTTCATGCTAAATATATGATTTCAGGAACACTTTATATACTAGAGCTTCCGGTCTATGCCCATCTCAAGCAATGTCTTCCTCATACTTTCTTAGCACCCACCACCCTTAAATTCTGGATCCAGAGTTAAGCCCATTGCTCCAGAGATGAATTAAGCCAGTTGAATGAGACTCTCATGCCACATGCCGAGGAAGATTTGGTCAAAATGCACTGTGAACTTATAAGATCATATACTCTCACTTGCTGACAAAGAATTTGACAAAGACTCCAGGAACCTTCTAGAACATATTTATCACATTTTGATTAGCTGGCTTTTATCTTGTTCTTTCTTTGGAAATGTTTGCTTAGTATACAATATACAACCTTCACATATTAAATAATACAGATATTTGAAATATTAGTTGCCATCATGATCTGGAATAGTGTCTTATTTTTTTCTTTACTAGAACATTAGTACAGGATGTATAGGTATATTGGTGCTAGAATTATAAAAATACATATCTGTATTAGAGATTAAGGCAGTTGTCTAGGGAAAATACATGTGTGATCTCTATAACAGATTTTTATAAAATATGGTTGAGGATAACTTTACTTATAACATTGAATTTAATTTGGAAGACTATAAAAATATTTTGTTATTATTTTTAAAGTCATATTTCCATAGATATACCAAGTTCCAGTTACTAAGTTAATTATAAGTAAAATTACAAATATCTTAAATCACAGATTTTTCTGTTAGGAATGAAAATATTGGAAATTTCCCTTGAATTTGAAAGAACATTTTCTAGTTGACTTTTATTGTTCAGAAATGAAATGTAAAGCTTTAAAATATAGCAATGAAAATCTCTCTTTCCCTGACTATATTTCTAAGGAGAAAATGTTAAGATTTATACATGGGAAAATGTCTCTCCTTTAATTGCTTACATAGTGTTATTTATTTTTATGCAATTACATTTTATAGACAATACCACATGCTTTGTCCACACAATGCCAAAACATCTGGATGAAAAGTGGAAAGTATAGTAACAAACCCAGATGGTTTGTAAGTACAAGGCCAAATATCCAGACGGCGTCAAGAAGGCAAAGCATGTGGATGACAAATATCAAATCTTTCATTCAGATGTCATGGCCTCACATAGACACAGTGTATCAACAAATTCTTTTTAATGAAGGTGAAAAATGTGAAACAAACTAGAGGTCAAACAGAAAGAGGACAGATTTATAAAAAGAAATATATTTAACATTAAATCAACCTTTAATATTTAACAAAGGTAATTTATAACTGATTTAAAATGTTACCACTTTAAAAGGAATCTGAGCAAAGAAAACAAAAGATCCAGCTTATTAGGTTCATTTGTTAATAGCAATCATCTTCACTGAGTTTTTGGTTTGAGAGAATTTTCAATACAGCTCACGTGTGCAATAAATGGACTCAATTAAAAATTATATTTGATTCCGATTAAAAGTTGCTTGATCTTTAGTATCACCATATACTGCAATCCAGAACTGCATCTAACATGTCACATTTAATAAACAGACTTCTTTGCTATCTCTGAATAATTAACTTTATCTTTGTCACAGGGAACAAAAGTAATGAAAATAGCATAGATGTTATTCATTTATTCTCAGCTTGAGAATCTTATTATTTTGGCCTGTCTTCCCATGGTAACCTCTTGTTTGGTATCTTGTAGACTTTATATGCAGTCATTTCTGGCAGAAGATGTCATAGTTCCAGCATGAACTCTTCTTTCTTAAGTCCTGAAAGAAATATGAGAGAGATGCTCAATATGAAGCTAAAGAAATAGCATTTAAATAATCATTAATGAATGTGTATTTCTTCTGAAGCACTGAGATAGGTAAAAAATAGAACTTCCTATTCTTCAAAAACTTGCTATAATTTGAAAGCTTGCTCATCCCAAAGAATCCTATTTCCATCAACATGCCTCCCTTGCAGGGCTACAGCCTTTGTATCTGCTTCTGCAAATGTTGAATATGCTTCGAACTTTCATATCAGTGTGAACCTTGGAGCTTTATAAATTCAGTAGGACAATCAGCTGCATTGATGTTTAATTGTTGTGAATTGAATTGTGTCTATCGAAGAATGGTATGTTGCAATCCTAACCCCCAGGAACTCAACATGTGAACTTATTTGGAAGAGGGTTTGTTGCAGAGGCAATTAAGTTAGATGAGATCATACTGTGCTGGGGTAGGTCCCTAATCCAAGATGATTAGCGCCTTATCATAAGATGGCTATTTAGAGTCTCCTGGGTGGCTCAGGCAGCTAAAGCGTCAGACTCTTGGTTTTGGCTCAGGTCATGATTTCATGGTTCACGAGTTTGAGCCCCACATTGAACTCTGCACCAACAGTGTGGAGCCTGTGTGGAATTCTCTCTCTCCCTCTCTCTCTGCACCCCCCATATAAATAAACATTAAAAAATAAGAAGATGGCTATATGATGACCAAGAGATATGGGGGAGAATGCATGTGAAGATGAAGGATAAGAGTGATGCCAAAGATTCCGAGCAAACCACCAGAAATTAGGAAGGGACAAGGAAGGGTGTCTCTGTAGTTTTAGAGAAATCATGGCTCTGTCAACACCTTGCTTTCATACTTCAAACCTCCTGAACTGTGAAACTATACATTTCTGTTGTTTTAAGCCACCTAGTTTGTGGAGTTTTAATATTGAAGCCCTATAAAACTAATACAATAAGCAGATCTACATTTGCCCATGCTGTTAGGTTCCATGATTTTATTTTCTTGCTTTACTTTGGTGCTACAAGATTTCCACCTTATTGATGAAATAAGAATTACTCATAAGGTTTTAAGGTAGAATAGGCTCTAGAATCCAGAAGTAACTCTAAAATCTTAATTTTAAAATTAAATATAATTAAAAAAGGCAGTAAACTTTCCTCAATTGAAAGAGCTATCCAAACTCTTAAGGAGATGATCAGGATGAAAATAGAATCCATTTGTCTATTTAAAGTGTATTTTCGGTTCCTCATAACTATATTGACTCCTTGTGATCTATTAGAAAATTATTTAAAATGTACAAAAAAAAAAAAAACAAAAAACAAAAACCCAAATCTTGCCAAGAACTGAAATTTTAAAATTATGGCATTTCTGTCTCAAAAGAAGTCATTTGACATTTCTCTATGTTCCTTGTAAGTAGCCTTTATGATTCTAGGGCTCTGAGGGAAGTGAAAATTCAAATCATTTCTTCTCTTCAAACTTCTGATTTGATGACTTTTCAAACTTGAAGAAGGACAGCTTGTCTTTTTCAAGCACAGGCATCAGAGGTGAATTTCCTGTTTCCATGCCTCTTCTGAGAATTTCTTGCCACATGGCCAATATTTTCCCTTTCTTCTTGCCCATGGGCATACTCTGCTATTATTCTGGGCCTCTTTCAACCAACCATTGGCCCAAACTGTTTATGACCTTGCAACTTCCATCCAATTCACTATCTGATACCAGGGATACTCTCCCAAGCTTTCTTCCCCAGGCTCTGGTCACATCCTTTATGTTCTGTCCTGTGGCAAGTGCCTAGGAAAAATGAAATAAATTTACAAACTTGTAAACACCCCATTCTAGGACAGCTTCCCAAATAAGAGATATCTGAAATATGTTTAGCCATCACTGTTAAAGCTTATATTGGAGAGCTTGCCTGGATAATCAATGTAGAATGAAGAAGAGTCTATGTGAAAACATGGAGCATCCTGAGGGATATTACAAGAAAACAATTACTCAGAACCATCCTTCTCCCTGTGATCTGCTCTCCACTACCCCTTCTATATTTCCGTGATGTTTCACTTATTAAAATCACACTTCTGAGTTATATAGAGAAGGTAGAAAATTTGTCTCCACAATAAAAAGCAATATAATGCATATAAAATGCATTAAGTCCAAAAATGCAATTCAAAATACCTGCATATTTTCATTCAGCATTTGGCAAAGGATGGATGCATACCCTGTACAGACTATGTTACCAAATATATTGCTACTTCCTGGGAAGCTCAAGGGAAAAAACATAGTCCCTGCTTTTAAGAAGACCAGACCTTAAGGAAAGAGAGTTAAATAAGCAAACATTGTAAACCAGGCTGGCAAATGCCATAGGTAGATGCAAGGGTGCCTTGAGAGCATAGAAGGAAGAACCTTCTATAATAGCTTGAGAGGAAAAGGCAAACATTACTGGAATTAGCTATAGTAGAGTACAGGAAAAGTATATCCAAGATGAATGGATAATTAGGTGGAAAGGCATTGAAAAAATACCAGGAGTTGGTCTATTCCTACCTTAGGTATCAGTTTATTATGGATTGGTCCCATTCCATTTAATGAGCATTTATCATCACATCATAAGTAACAATCAATATGAAAGAAGCCTAGAGTGTAAACCCTGCCACAGAGTTTTCTTTTTATTTTGAATACAAAATATACTCATTATGGGAAGAAATCAAAAGCACTCAGTGGCTTTAGTAGAGGCAAAACAGAGAAGATGATATTTGATACAGGGCAAGATGAACAGATTCTGGGAGAGTGGAGGAAGAAGGAAGAGCATTTCTAGCAAGAAAACGAGCATCCACAAAAGTTCTGGAGAATTGGAGAGAGTAGAGAAAGATGCTTGCCTTTTAAAGATGGAGCAACAATAAGACTACTGTGGGTGAAGACGTTGTTTACTGAGGAACAAAAAAGTACTGGTTAAATGGTGAAAGGAGGAGTTAAGAAGGTCTAGGACTGGGCAGAATGAACAATACAGAGAAAGTATGGATCAAAGTTCTGAGAAATTCATTTAAAAATAGTCATTCAAGCACTGGGTGTTATGTGGAAACAAATTTGACAATAAACTATTTGTAAAAAAATAAAAACAAAAATAAAAATAATAAATAATAAATAAAAATAGTCATCCATTCACACACAGTCTTTAGAGAAAAAAATCAAGATAAGGAATTAGGGAAGTACTTCCTTCTTCAAATGGGAAGTAGGTTAATAAGTTAAAGATTACTCTACCTAGATGTAACTGACTGATTAGGTCAGTGTGAGAAAATCTGGGAACAACCTGACAATGTGAGAGGGAGATGAAGACCTCATCTTCTGGAAAGAAAATCAGGGAAGTAAAGTTTCAGTGAGCTTCAGGAAGCTCTGCGTTTCCCTGTGGGCTGGCATCAACCCTGATAGGTTGCAGACCATGAGATGCTTGTCCTGCAAAATAATCTGGTCTAGGAAAAACTCAGCTGATCTTGAGTTTGTTGGGCTGAGTGTTCTCTTGGTGTGAGGGGGTTAGGGCTAGAAGATAAAAAGTATGTTTTGTTTTTACTAGAGGTTTCATACTTGAACTGTACTGCATTATTAAAGCTCAGATGTAGGCAAGACCCAGAATTAAGGAGAGATCATTCTTTTCATTTTTGGCTCCAGTCTCTTCACTAATTTGACCCCTGGAGATCAGAAACTTTGAGAGCCTTGAGAAGGTGAAATATATACTCAATATTATTCTCTAAATGGGCATGAACAGTGGGCTTCTTTAAGTGGTATAAGTGTAAGCTGAACCAACAAAGGCAGATCATGTCAAATAGTGTCTGGGAATGGGAATGAACTAGTTTTAGTAGGTTTAGTGTGCACATCTTTGAGGACATCTAGAATTGCATTGGGAATAGTGGAATTGCAGGAAGGTTCCCATTTTTGTGGTGGTGAGGTGAGTGCTCAGAAGTAGAATCCAGAAGGGGCGCCTGGGTGGCTCAGTCGGTTAAGCATCTGACTTTGGCTCAGGTCATGATTACACAGTTCATGTGTTCAAGTCCCTCGTCAGGCTCTATGCTGACAGCTAGCTCAGAGCCTGGAGTCTGTTTTGGATTCTGTGTCTCCCTCTCTCTCAGACCCTCCCCTGCTCTCTCTCTCGCTCTCTCTTTCTCTCTCAGAAATAAATAAAACATTAAAAATTTTTAAAAAAAGAAGTAGAAGCCAGAAATTTTTGTCAATATGACTATGTATAAAATAGTAGAAATAGAACACTCAGATTACATACCTGAATAACTATTCAAGAAAGATTGTGATGATGGCAAGGAAAATACAAGGGTGCAAAGTTTGACTTTACTTGCAATCATATTAGAAACCATCAAGGAGAAGGTAAAATTTAATGTGAGAATATGAGAAAATTAATATCCACTGTTTGATGTGGGGGTACGTAACAGAACAAGACCAAAAATACCCCAAGTATTAAGGGGTTCTATAATATCTGCATTGATATAATTGTATCTGTAGTATACTTATTACTATGATATAATCAAATGTGCTAGTGTGAAGAGAGGTTTCATTCTATCATTCCATCATTCATTCATTTAGATGTATTTATTAATTCACCTACTATGTGCAAGGACTCTGATAACCGCTATATAAGCCACACAAAGGTGTGTAAACTAGACAATAGCCATCATGAACCAAATAAATTGGATATTTACTTACCTGAACTATGACTCAGAAATATTAATCTGATGGTAGAATATAGAATTGAGTAAAGCCAATTTTGGGAATACTAATTTTCTTTGCTGTAGTCAAAAGAAAAAAGAAACTAAAGAAGAAGCAGGGAGAAGTGGACTGAGGAAATGCATTTGACAGATGGATTAGAGAAATATTTTGTAAGTCTTAGCAACTTTGTAGATGTTCTGAAGGAGAGATGTGTTGATTATAAGGTTTCAAGGCAAAGAAGGTGGGAACACAAGAGCGCATCAAGTGTGCAGTGAAGGCAGGGGCCGACACGTAGCAGAGGGTGATGAATATAATGGTAGATGTATTGAGCTTAAGGTACAATTTTCGTAAGAAAAGCTAACTTAGAAATCATTGTCAATAATTAACAATTAGTATGGGCATACATAATAGAGAACTAAATAATTAAACCATGATAAAGAATGAGTTCCCCAGGGCAAGATTTATGTTTTTACCTTAAAACAGAATCTAGCAAAAATTATACTAATCTATTTTTTCTCTGTATTAAAATTAATAAATGCCCAGAGAGGTGAATTAAAATAATTATGTTTAGTTTACACCCCTGAAGTAAAATCACTTTTCACTCTTAACTTAGTTGAGCCTATCAATGTTTGCCAACTTTTTATTCACTGTAATAATTTTTCCATGCATGGGTACCCTCCTACACTGTTGGTGGGAATGTAAACTGGTGCAGCCCCTCTGGAAAACAGCGTGGAAGTTAACAACAGAACTCCCCTATGACCCAGGAATAGCACTGCTAGGGATTTACCCAAGGGATACAGGAGTGTTGATGCATAGGGGTGCATGTACCCCAATGTTCATAGCAGCACTTTCAACAATAGCCAAATCAGGGAAAGAGCCTAAATAAATACCCATCAACTGACGAATGGATCAGAAGATGTGGTTTATAATACAATGGAATACTACATGGTAATGAGAAAAAAAAATGAAATCTGGCCATTTGTAGCAACATGGATGGAACTCGAGGTTGTTATGCTAAGTGAAATAAGTCAGGCGGAGAAGGACAGATACCATATGTTTTCACTCGTATGTGGAACAGGAGAAACTTAACAGAGGACTATAGGGGAGGGGAAGGGGAAAAAACAGTTGAGGAGAGGGAGGGAGGCAAACCACAAGAGACGCTTGATTACTGAGAACAATCTGAGGGCTGATGGGGGTGGAGGAGAGGGGAAGAGAGGTGATGGGCATGGAGGAGGGCACTTGTTGGGATGAGCACTGGGTATTATATGGAAGCCAACTTGACAATAAAGTATAAAAGAAAAAAAAGATAATAATTTCTCCATGCTAAATAATTTTATATGTTAATAATTATCAAGTTTTATAAAAATTACTCAAATTGCAAATATTATAGAAGATTACTCTGGCATATAATAAAATCATATGATAAAACATTTTTAAGCTGAAATCTGGAAATGGAGAGATAAAAAGAAATCTTATTTCATTAACTTTAGAACAAATTATGGGAATTTAGCAATATTATAGAATTCTACAATGCCAAAATCATTGATCTCGGCTGTCTAGTTAATGTAACACCTAAGTAAGTGATTCCATGTTCTTTTATATAAATCAAACTGGCAGCCTGAAATGTAGTATTTCCCTGTGCACTTAACCAAGTCCAGTGAGATGAATCACTGGAAACCACTTTACTCTCTGATTTGTGTAAATCTATTAAAATAATACTAAGCCATATCTAGAAAAAGGATGAAGAAAGCTCTAGAATTTTTATAGATGTTTAGGACTGAATAAGTCAAAGTTCAAAGTTGCAAAGAATCTATAATAACTCACTTTTGACTCTACTCTCTTTAAAAGATATTTGAGAAAGAGTAATAGATGTTTTTCCTAAAATAGAAAATTTCCTTGCTCTAAAATATTAGGAGGAAGTTTAGCATTATTAATTTTATATATTATTCATTTATCTATTAAAACTTTTACTTGAGAAAACTTTAATTTCCTCTTTAATTCAAAGAAGACTGTGAAACATAAAAAGGGCAAAAGGTATCAGAGTAGTTTTCTTTATTTAAATATCCATAATGATAAGCAGAATATTAAAGACTTGAAGAGTATAATTAGGCCAAATGTCAAGTTCTATTTTATGTTAAAATAATGTGACTTTTGTAATGGAGTTCACCATGGGCTTCTTTGCTTTCAGAGATCTGGATTAATTCTTTCTGCGTTCAGGTAAAAACTTAAATGCCTTCTTTTGGGGTATGTATTGAGGGGGAGCATGTTTGTATGTAGGTGTATGTACCTAGTCTGTCATTAAATTATTAGCAGAAACTTTATTTTATGCTTTTGTAGAATAGTGAAAAATTGATTCATTCTTTAAATAAATGTAGCCAATCTGCATACTACAGTGGCTTCTGTGTTCATTGAAAATGGCACTGTTCATGTTATCACAAGCAAACATATTAAAACATTCATGATTTCTTAAACTAGTGGCAGAAGATAGAGAGGACATACTGATGAAAACTGACTTATAGAAACTAATTTTCAGAATGTTAAATATCATATACTGACTTGATAGAGAAATGTTTTTAGTGTTGTGGGAAGAAAAACACATGCAAATACCAAGCAAATGGTGTTATTTGGAATAGCCATCATGATCAGGGCAAGTCCAAGAATTTTAGACTATAATGAGAAAAGCTAACGAATGTAGAATAACTAGGCGCAGAAACTATTTTCTAAGTAATTATAATACTTTCAAATACTTCTAAAAGCAATTCAGAAAATAAAAATGAAAATGAAATGAGTCTTATATGCTAAGGTGAATGTTCCTGAAAGTCTCCTCCACCCCCTTGAAATTGTGTGTATATTTTGGCAAGAAAAGAGGAATGGATTGTCAATTCCAATAATAAGAACTATTCTTTCCATTGAACTGGGAAGTCAACAAGATTGCATTATCACATCTCAGACTGATACCATATGAAGAGTAATTGTCCAACTGTGAGGACTACCCAGACACTTAGCTTCTTTCTGCCCTACTCTATTTTGCTACTTGTTACCATCCTGGACAGCAGATCTGTGGGCAAAAAATAAGTTTTGGAAGGAATCAGTCAATTCATCATTGGATGAAAATTTTGGTAATAAGTTTGGTGAAATTCCAGAACTTCATCAGATTGTAACTGCAAATGCCAGGTAAGGGACATTTAACTACTGATCGTGTCAGTGGAGACCAAAAATATCAGTTATGACTGGACATATGAGTCCTGGGATGAGGATAGAAGGAAGCACTTACTGTGATTTTAATCCCATTGAGTAAAGTTTTGTTTTTCTTTGTCTTGTTTTCTTTTGCTTTTCTAGAGAGAGAGAGAAAGAGAGCATGAGTAGAGGAGAGAGGCAGAGGGGGAGAGAGACAGAGAGAGAGGGAGAGAATGAATCTTACACAAGATCCATGCGCAGCAGAGAGCCTGATGTGGGGCTTGATCTCACTACTCTGGAATCATACCCTGAGCCAAAATCAAGAGTCAGGGGCCCAACTAATATCAGTAGTGTATTTAAAAACATATATGACAGTTGGACAGAAAGCCTTTGAATCCTGGAGAAAGTTGTGTGTCTAATCAGGGATCCCACATCAGTCTGGGAATTAATCAAAATAGGTCCCCATGCCAGTGGTGCTGTGGTCGCAGAAATGGTGCAGCAGCAGCAGCAGGGAAGTTGGGAAGCAACAAAAGAAATAATGCCTGTCATGGAACAGGGACTACTGGGACTCAAGCTGAAAACATTGGGACACATTTAATATTCATACTGTATATTGTATGTATTGTAAACAATACTATTGGATAAAGTATGGCTGTTCCTTTTCTCACCACCCCACACCAGATCTTTGAGTTGGTATTCTCCTGGGAAACGTACTCTACAGAGTTGTAGTTTGCATCTTGGGGAGTTGTGGATTTCAGCATGACTCTGACAGATACTTGATCACATCTGTTCCTATCATTGTGTTACCTAAATTTTACTGAAGTTCTATATCCAGAGGAATAGCCAGGGTAATGCTTTAGCTAATGCATAGCTCTGCTTGCAGTCACAATGAAAAAGTGTCTGTCTACCCTAACTTGTTGGAAACAAAGGTATATTTCTTTTATTATGGTCTCTTATCTTGCAATCTATAGAGTTTAGTATTTTGGAAATAATTTTTTTTGTTTTTTTTAATAAAACTTAGAGAAAATAAGAGGAAAAAAATGGCATTCCAGAAATTATTTCTACCAAACACTCCTACTAAGGTATTTATTAATTCACTGTCTCTAATAATAACTACCTTTAAAGAGGAAAAGTTAAAATACCTCTATTCTATTCAATATATTTTAAAAAAACACGTAAAGCTGGAAAAGAATCTGAAAAATTAGCTAGTCTTTCCTTCTAGCTTTGCCACATTAAAATCATCCCCAACAGATGGTGATTTACCATCTGGTTCATGACCTGCAGAGAAATGGTTCCAAAGCTTCTGTAAGTTTATGTGTGCAATGTGCAGCAACCCTTTTACTTCCACTGTTTGTAGAATACTAAGTATTTTACTCCATAGATTGCCCTTCCATTTCATAAAGTGTGTAAGTATACTTGTATTTTTATACTTCATAAAGTGACATCCCTCATCTCATCAATTTGCTAAGAGTTCTACAAATTATCTCTTATCGTTGCCATTCTATGTATGAAATAATTAAAGTAAGTGATTTGCCCATGATCCCAGAGATTGTAGATGGCAGAAACAGGATTCCAGTTGAGGTCAATGCATTTTAAATCTGTTGGTCTTTGCTACAATCAACTTGTTCTGTTTTTCTGTGGACATAGAGCACAATTTACAGTATGAATTCATTGATCCTGGGACCTGGGCTTATTTTCAATGGGACAGTAGATACAAAAACTTAGTCTTCCAAAAATCAAGGTAACTATGTCCCATTTGTTTAAAGAATAAATGCACAAAACCAAGACTGAAATCACAAAACGAAAATGGCGAAGCTCCTCAAATCTCCTGAAACGGAGACAGTTTTGAAATATCCTTGATTTTCTCTATTTATTTAATACACACTCTCTGTCTCTATTTTCTGCAGAAATATAACTTCAGTGAACATGCTTTTTGCATGCAGTCCACCTTGTTTCCTCTGCTAGCCAAATTGTCTAGTAGCCTTTATTTCTTGTCCTATAGATCTAATTTGTTGGCCTTTCTTGGAATTTTCTTAGGTTTCTTCTAAATTCCTGGTTTTCCTTGATAATTTATGATTGTGGAAATTCTAAAATAGACAGGGTTCAAATAAAATCTGAGCAGGCCAGTTTCTAAGGCTGTGGTTTATTTTCAGCAGATCATCAGGTCAATGCTTTTGGCGATCAGGTTGACCACTATGACCTACATCATTTATCCTGGATGCCATTTGAATAAACAACAGAGATTTATTATTTTAAATTATAACAAATCAACGAAAAGAAAATATTACTAATATTTTTAAAAAAGGTATATAACAAACTCTAAGTACACACAGACCCACCAGCATACCCACAGAAAACAATAGGCTGAATGTCAGAGAAAAGTTAAATATTACCCATCAGAAGGCAATAGAAGCACAGACTGAATGGCAGAAAGTGGGGGAAGAGGGTTAATTTGGTGGGAATAAATGATAGATCTTATATGTAGCAATCATTCAGCTCTCTGCCTTGTAAAGCAATTTAAAAGAAAAGCTTGTGTGGTGGCTCTACTGACTTCATTCAGCTTGAACTATCATAGCAGGAGTCAGAGGGGAGCTTCAGACCCAATCAGAGACCCAGCAGCTGTTACAATATCTGAAGCAAGTCCAAGTTCAGATATTTTTACTGGGCCACATGGTCTGAACTATCAGAACAGTTTCTTTCCTCTTTAACATCTGTACCTCCACATGATTAGCAGAAATGGGACATGGAAGCTTTCTCCATCAGAATGAGATGGTTCTATGTGTTTTCAATTTAATAGTAAACCTCCAATTTAACTACAATATGAAGTTTATAATTGAAAACAACTTCTGATACTCTTACATTACTCCAACTGTACTTATAAGCACAAGTTAATTATAATAACGTGAATTGAAAATGAAAGATAATCTAATCAACTGATTTTTAAGGGATGAGTTAATCTCAAATTCCCAGAAGTACCCTCCACACACCAATTATGAAAATGCCATCTAAGTACAAAAATATATATACTAGTACACCTATGCTGTTTTTAAATGTTTGCCTTATAATTACATTAATGACCTAGGAGTGAGATATTGCCCGGGGGTTAATGACTAGCAGGGAACATGCATTTAGCATTAACCCTAAATAAATTCCCTGTACTTCCATAATTATTTCAAAAACTTCACTAACATATATAGACTATAAATAAAACCTCTAATGATCTCTGGGTCAAGGTCTGGTTTTCTCTTGAATATTGGCAACTTTATTAATTACCTGAAAGAACTGTCAAAGGCAAATTATGAAACTTTGTAAATAAAATGTTTTGCAAATATGAGAAATACTGGACGCATATTATAAATGGTCTTCCAAAACAATGAATATAACTATAGTCAAGGCAAAATGGTGAAGTAGACATATACTCAACTGAGCAGCAAATAGAAATTAGAAAACTAGAACACAGTTCTTAGGAAATCACTGAGAATAAAACACCATAAATATAAGATAAATGTAAGACAAGAATGAGAAACTATAATAGAGGTCAAAGAGAATTTATAGAAAGAAAGAATAAAGCAAAGGTAATATTTGATAAGAAAACTGCTGAGAATTTTCTAGGAGTGAGCATTGAAAAGTAAGATAAGTTACCAAAGGGGGCATCTAAGTGGTTCAGCTAGGTAGAAAAACAGACTTGATTTCAGCTCTGGTCATGATCTCACTCTCCTCAGATTCAGCCCCACATAGGCCTCTGTACTGACTGTGTGGAGCCTGCTTGGGATTCTCTCTCTGCCTCCCTCTCTGCCCCTTTCTTTCTCTCTCTCTTTCTCAAAATATATAAATAAACATTTAAAAGGAAAATTACAGAAGAACACTGAGTCCTGAGAGGGTTAATAGAAACAATCCATATTCAAATATCTGTTGAAGTTGGAGAACACCAAAAACAAAGAAATAAAAAATGATCTCAGGGGACGCAAAGGGACGGTTCCATTGGCTCCACAGGAATGACAATTAGAACAATGGAATACTTTTCAGCAATAGTAATAGGTACCAGAGGACAAAGAAAAATACCTTTAATATTTTGAAGCATTAAAAGCCAACCTAAAATAGTAAACCCAGACAAAACATTAACAATAATGGTAACATATTCATTTTCAAACATAAAAATTTGATATTTTACTAGTCTCCTACCTTATCTGAAAGAACTGTTGAAGAAAAATAAAAACCAGGGAAATTAGATGATATACAAGAAAAACATAAGCATTTCTAAGTAAAATCAGTTACCAA
Organism: Crocuta crocuta; assembly: GCF_008692635.1. Taxonomy (NCBI): domain Eukaryota; kingdom Metazoa; phylum Chordata; class Mammalia; order Carnivora; family Hyaenidae; genus Crocuta; species Crocuta crocuta. Next base: position 4,659,593 of record NW_027531910.1, read on the forward strand.
TATTTTTTAAATGATAATATGTAGCTTAAAAATATATATATTATGGTGGATTTGGGGGAATCAGAAGATTAAGTGTCTTACTCTTGATTTTGGCTCAGGCCATGATCCACGGTCTTGAGATCAAGCCCAGTGTAGAGCCTGCTTAATATTCTCTCTCCCTCTCCCTCTCCCTCTGCCCCTCTCTTGCTCATGTGCCCAGGCATGCTGCTGCACACACTCTCTCTTTCTTAAAAAAACAAAAGTATACACACACACACACACACATACATATAATGGTAAGAGCATTTAACACAAGATCAGCCCCCTAAAATTTTGAAGTGTAGAAAATTATATTAACTATGGGTACAATGTTATACAGCAGATCTTTAGAATATACTTACCTTATACAAGCTAAACCCTCACATACTTTGAACAGCAATTTCCTATTGCCCTCTTCCCCCTGCTTCTGGCAACTACCATTTTACCCTCCTTTTTATGAGTTTGACTATTTTATATACTTCATATAAGCAGTATCATGCAGTATTTGTCCTACAATGACTGGGTCATCACTTAGCATAATGTCCCCTAGGTTTGTCCATCTGTCATATATTACATGATTTCCCTCTATTTTAAGGCTTAATGATATTTCATTGTATGTATACGCCACCTCTTCTTTATTCGTCTGCAATAACCATTTGGATTGGTTCCATATCTTGGCTATTGTAAATAGTGTTGCTAGGAATCTGGGGAGCAGCTAGCCCTTCAAGACCCTAACTTCAGTTTTGGGGGTATATTCCAGAAATAGGATTGCTGGATCATAAGGAATTTTTACTTTTATTTTTTTTAGGAACCTCCACACTGTTTTCCAGAGCAGCTACACCAGATGACATTCCCACCAACAGTGCATAAGTGTTCCAATCTCCTACATCCTCACCAACACTGACCTTTTGCTTTTTGATAATTGCCACCCTAAAGGTGTGACATAACATCTCATATATTGTCTTCTTTGGAGAAATGTCTATTCAAGTTCTTTGTCCATTTCTTAATCAAGTTATTTAAAAAAAATTTTTTACTGTTGAATTGTAAAGTCTCCTTATATATTTTGAATATTAATTCCTTTTCAGATGTGGTTTGCAAATATTTTCTCCCATTCTACAGGTTACCTTTGCACTCTGTTGTTTTCTTTGCTTTTTAGTTTAAAGTAGACGTTTCAAAATAATGTAGAAGAAAATGCCACTGGAAATGGAGGGTGGATCATGGATTTTGGAAGTAATGTATTCTGCCTCTCTTATGTAACTCACACATGATGGAGATATAACCACTAAAAGAATAAAATTGAGGGACACCCTGGTTGGCTCATTCAGTTAAGCATCCCACTCTTGATTTCACCTCAGGTCATGATCTCATGGTTCATGGGATCGAGCCCCACACTGGGCTCTGTGCTGACAACATGGAGCCTCCTTGGGATTCTCTGTCTCTCTGTCTTTCTCTATCACACTATCTCAAAGTAAATAAATAAACATTTAAAAAAATAATAAACGGATAAAAGTAAAAGACAAAACTTTCAAACCAGCAAAGAGGAAAATGAGTAATAAAACATAACCATTCATTCCAACAGATATTAGAAAACAGGAAATGGAAAAAGAAAAAAGTATAATAGTCAGTAAACAGAGAAGGAAATGACAGAAAAACGTGAAAGATAATAATAATCACAATAGTTTAATACTAAGTGATGAAAGGAAATGCTTTAGAACATGGTTGTGAGGTCATAAAGGTTATCAAAGACAGATGATGTCCTGTTCCATGCTACTTGCAATGAACAACTATTACCAATGGTCAGCATATTAAGGAAATCAATCATAGCTCAGAATTAAAAGTCATTTTGTAACAGCTAAGGTTTTCTGAAATGAGGGGTCCCTATTGAAAGAAATTCTTCAAGCCTGGGTTGGACAAATGGTCCAGAGTGGATGTGGGTTTCACGTATTGATTGTAAAGGGCCTTTTTTAATGCTAAGCTCCAAAAGTGACAAGGTTTTTCAGGTATATTAAGCCAAAAGCTTTAGGACATGGAATATTTTTCTCAGTTTGAAGCATCATCAAGATAGTACTTTAAGGGTTTGTTTTACTCATCATGGTGTCCCAAGGCCTTAGTAAAGTGTCGTGATACTTAATACAACCTCAATAAATAGTTCCTGAATCAAAATGAAGTCTGGCAGATTTAATATAGTCTTAGGAAAATAATAAAAAGGTGAAAGGATAAAGAAGTGTAGTCTATGATAGTAGAAATAGGAATCAAGTTATTAAACTTTGTAAAATCTTGTACAGTGGGAAATACAAAGTGCATACAGAAAGTCATGAATACTTTTCAAAACATATAAGAAAAAATAATTTTATCTGATGCATGTGGGTATAACCAACTATGATAGAACATGGTTCTAAAACTGAAAGTATTGTGTCTCAGCAATTATTAACTTTTTCAAAGAAGGAATTATTAAAATTGATATTTTCCAACTCCAAGGAATTTGTTTATGAAGTACATATGTTATAAGCAAACTATAGTTATATCAACAAACTTTTTGAGTCTTCTATCCAGAGAGTAGACTGGGGACTTTTGTTTTACCTTTTTTTTTTTTTTTAATGTTTATGTACTTTGAGAGAGAGAGAGAGAGACAGAAGAGATGGGGCAGAGAGAAAGGGAAAGAGATAACCCCAAACTGGCTCCACACTGAGGGCTCAGGCTCACAGACTTTGAGATCATGACCTAAGCAGAAATTAAGAGTCAGTTGCTCAACCGAGTCACCCAGGCACCCCTCTTTTAGTTTTCTATCTGGAAGGGACCAAATAACTTTCATTAAAGGAGATATGCCATAACTATATTAATCAAAATAAACATTCTTCCTTGCAGGATTTGGGTGTGTCATATGGGGTCCTTTACATGTAGCTTGCAAAATCATTTTCTGAACTAGAAATCATTTTTAAGTTTTACTATAATAAGGAAGCACAATATTTATGAGATGAATTGTCACCTAGCAAACAGTATCAGATGGAATGAATTTTGGGATTTCATCAGATTTGAATTAATTGCATTTTCTTTTCTTTTCTTTCTTTCTTTTTTTAATGTTTTATTTATTTCTAGGAGAGACAGANCCGACTAAGCCACCCAGGTGCCCCTGCAGTTTCTTTTCAATTGTGGGGGACAACCGTTTAATTTGTGGAACCCTCACAATCCTACAGCCCTCCTTCTTTAGTGGACGTGGGAACAGGATGGCTGTGTACCTCAGTTCTGTGAAGGTACAAGTGTTACTTATTTCATGCGTAACTTCAACGGGATATAGATTTTACCTCAGTTTCAAGCTGCTAAAATCCTATTGGGATCGGTAAGGCTTAACCTGTTCTTTCCGATCTGAGGAGCATCAGTTCTAACACGCTTTAGGGTGGCTCTGTCCGTTAAGCATCTGACTTCGCAGGTCATGATCTCACAGTCCGTGAGTTCAAGCCCTGTGTAGGGCTCTGTGCTGACAGCTCAGAAACTGGCGCCTGTTTTGAATTCTGTGTCTCCCTCTCTCTCTCTGCCCCTCTCCTGTCCCTCTCTCACTCTCTCAAAACCTAAATAAACATCAAAAATATTATTAAAATGTTTTCTCTATAAAGTATGCTTTCCCCAGAAAGTATTCAAGACAACTTCTCTGATTTGCTTGTACTATGCAAGTGTTTCACAAGCATGCCCGATCAACCTAGTCAGCTGGGGAACCTGAAAACATTTTGATTTGTGGACACATCCCAGGACATTATGATGTGGCCATTTGGGGGAGACTTAGGAATCTGTGTTTTTGAGTCTCCTCAAGTGACTCTTAAAATCAGACAAGGTTTAGAAACACTGATTCACTATCTGTGGCTCCTTCAGCACTTTCTCTGTGTGCCATATGGTGTTCTGCACCCCGAAAGGAAGTTAACAAACTGAAAGATGAGCTCATACCCTTGTACCAGGAAGATAAACCCCAGAGCACACTGACCTTGGCCCAGAAGTTCACAAGAGATCAATGGCAGGATTTGTTTTGGCTTCGTTTAGCCAAAATTTATCCAATAATGGTATTGAAAACATCTGCTTTTTTCCGAGGCAAATATGGATGTAATAAAATAAGTGCTTTATTGCAGATGAAGAACCATGTGGAGACGTGAGAAAGGAAACCTGTAGCTTGTAAGGAATAACTGTTACAGCCTCAGTAATCACTCGTGCAGTTCGAGTTTGCCAGGTAAGAGCACTGCAGTCCCAGGGCCCTTTGGTATGGATTTGCCTTGAGAAGGCGGGTCACTTTTGCCTGGTTTTAATATCACTTTTGGATTAATAGCTTTGCTTGCTTAATAACACAACGTACTGCCTAATATTGTGCCAGACATATAGTACACTCTCAATAAATGCTTTCTGAAGAAAAGCAGGGTATGAAGCGAAGTTTCAGAAAAACAAAACTAGTAGTTTGCATTAAGCATTTTTAAAACTTTTCCCTATTGGTTTTAATTAAGCTCTTGCTGAGTTGTGAACTCCAAGAGATTTTTTTAAGAAGAAAAAATATTTTAAAGCCCTCCCACAGGTTTGTCATACTGTTAATGGATAAAATCGAAGTACTGAAGATTATAATGCCCACACTCAAATGATGACTTATGAAATCAGTCAGCATCTGCCTGAGATGAAAAGAAGGTTGTAAGATAAAAGTAATGGGTTGTGTTCTTAATATGAAGAGCCGAGACAATAGCTCTTTTTGCAAAAAGAAAACAGAAAAAAAAAGAAAAAACAGAATTCTTCTTACAAAGAATTGTTTTTATGGTAGAAAAGTATTTTAAGAGCATGTGTCTCTCTTCAGAGATCAATTTACTGCAGGTCTATAAACTTTACTCTCTTCCCCTTTAAAATACAGGTTTTGTTCTCGAGAAAGTTTCTTATTTACCTTTGAAAAAAATCAATACTATTACAGAGAAAAAAAGACCTTCTTATTTTCATATGGTTTTTGAAGTGATAGGCGTTACAATTAACATAGACACATTATGTACCACAATTCAAAATAGAAATTATGATAACCAGAATAGTACACTTATAAATTTGAACTTAGAAACCTGCTAATGTAGAAATATAATTGGTCTTTTGGTTGGTATCACACCAGTAGTAATTAATTTTAAAATGGGTTATGCACAGTGTCATTTCATTTTCTGCCAAATATAAGAATTTTTCAAAACGTTGAGTAGAAGTTAAGCAGACCACATGATTCTGCCTTTACCTACAAAACTGATGTTTCAACATAAGAAATTCCATGGATAGGTTTGCTAATTTTTCCTCAAGAATATTATAAGGAAACCGAAAAAGTAACATTGCGTTAAATCAAACCAGTGTGCTAAGCAAGGGATGGGTGGAGGAGACAATTCTGGAAAGATAGATGACAAAGACTAGGGACATACCTTCCACAATGAAAATACAATCTAAACAATACCTAGAACAAGCTAAATATGATCATAGCTGCCTAATCCCGACATACTAGAATTTGTTTAAGTATCTTGAAGCTGGAAAATAATTCAGAGGCATACAATTTAATAACCAGAGGGGATTTAGTAATAATTTAAAAACAATTAAGATAAAACAGTACTTTTCTCCTAAATTGTAAATTACAGATCTCAGGTTTTCAGTGAGTGGCATAATTTCAAAATCTGAACAGATTAAAACAATTGAGTGGGCGTGATCAATCTGGTCCTTCATGGCTTTTCTCTGCCACCAAAACACTGAAGGATTGGCCCCGATACGATTCTCTTCATCGTGTTCCTGGTCGTTTAATCTAGCCTCAAGCAGCAAAAATGGATGCCAGCCTTGCCAATCAAAATTAAACACTTAGCACTGGACATCTCGAACAAGCATGCAGGAAAATAGTGAACAGTTTAGAATCAAGTTTTGGGATTTATGTGAAAATATTTATACATGAAAATTAAGTACAGACTGTATTTGTTTTCTTCTTTGTTTTTGTTTTCGTTTGCTTGTTTTCTTTTTAGTGGGTTGCTAGAGGTAGGTCTGTGTAGGCTAGGGCAGAAAACAAATCACACAGAGAAGTTGCGTTCCCAGAAAGTACAGAGGCTTCCTCAGGCTCAGAGCCAACATCTCACACTGAAAGAGAAAGATCAGGAATTGCCTGGACACCTGGGAGCCTTTTCCCTGCACTTGTCTGAAGGTATGTTTTCCTTTGATAATAGACTCTCGTAAATACAAGTCCACTGAAATGGTGGGAAGGGGAGTACTGTGGCTCCACAAGCTCTGAGAGGCTTTGAAATTCAATGTGATATCCTTTATGTTGGCGAGTGGCTGAAGATCAAGGGCAATCAATCCTGATGCTTTCAAATTTATAGATATTTTGGCAGGAAGGAGTGGAAAAGATTTATCCTCCTGGAATATTTCGTGTCTGTTCTCTCTTCTACTTCATCCCTGGGTCCATATCCTTGTGGAATAGTCGAGGGAATGTTTGCAGATGGATATCAGCTGCTAAGGATAATTAGCAGCTATTCAATAATACATTTTCCAAACAAGCAAAACAAAACAAAAAGAGGAATTTCTTCATTTTTGGTCTACCAATATTTCTTTTTATTATAACCTTTGCTATTTCCTTCCTTGGAGTTAGTAATACATACTTCACCCCTATCTTATTATAAAATCATACCACAGAAAATCTAGGTCATATTTGTTATTATTAACACACAGTAAAAATGCCACGCATTTTCTATTTGACCTTTTGCTACTCTCTCTCTGCGAGCCTTCCTACCTGTGTTCTGTCTCCTTTAGTTTGTTCCAAATATGGGAAATAAAAGTTTTTCTCTATCTAGTTAAAATGGTAAAATTAATTCATCCTTCTTTTCTAAGTCTTAGGTGATCTTTGACAGTCTTTTCTCATTCAAGAGGATGAAAGCACACCTGTTTCTGGTTGACACAGTCTTAGGCCTTTGCTACTTGTATATTATGTCCTTCTACCTAGAAAAAGGAACTTTCTTTGGATGAGCTTTCTCTCCATTTATCTCCCTTTTCTTCTTCTCTTCCCATTTCTTTTACCCTCTTTGCATTCATGATTCCCTCCCTGCACCCAATTTTCTTTAAAAACTATCCTCTCTGGACACCTGGGTGGCTCAGTTAGTTAAGCATCTGACTTTGGCTCTGGTCATGATCTCATGGTGTCTGGGCTCCACCCCCACATGGGGCTCTGTGCTGACAGCTCAGAGCCTGGAGCCTGCTTCACATTCTGTGTCTCCCTCTCTCTCTGCCTCTTCCCTGCTGGCACTCTGTCTCTTTCTCTTTCTCAAAAATAAGTAAACATTAAAAAAAATTTTTTAAGTAAAAATATCCTCTCATAGTTTAAAGTAGAATTCTATTTATTCCTACAATTTAAATAAATGGAAATTATCACATTTTCAACTGCTCTTAAAGTGAATATTCTAATAATAGGCAATAAACTTAATAAATTAAGAAGTTTTAACATGTGAAATAACAAAGTTCTTCACTTTCTAATAGCACTTTTTTGATAATCCATAATAATAACAAATGCATACTCTTAACCCCCAGAATTCATCTTTTAAAAAAATCCAGGGGCGTCTGGGTGGCTCAGTCAGTTGAGCATCCGACTTCAGCTCAGGTCATGATCTCACAGTTTGTGGGTTCCAGCCCCACACTGGGCTCTGTGCTGACAGCTCAGGGCCTAGAGCCTGTTTCAGATTCTGTGTCTCCCTCTCTCTCTGACCCTCCCCTGCTCACGCTGCCTCTCTCTCTCTCTCAGAGATAAATAAAACATTAAAAAACTTTTTTAAAAATCCAGGGTATCCAAATATGTTACTGTATCAGGTGATGTTACACTGACTGATTACGTGATCTTTGGTAATGTGTAAGAGTATTCATAATTATAAGATATTTAAAAAATTGGGGCATCTGGGTGGCTCAGTGAGTTAAATGTTTGGCTTTCCACTTTGGCTCCGGATGTGATCTCACAGTTCGTGAGTTTGAGCTTCTCATCAGGCTCCACACTGACTGTCAGAGGCCGGCTCCGGCAGGTCCAGGGGTCCCTGAAGGATGGACGGTGTCGGCGAGAGAGAGAGAGAGAG
>NW_027531910.1:4667707-4674239 GCF_008692635.1 Crocuta crocuta
ATAAGTTCCTTCACAAGGTGCAATCATCATACCAGGGCCGGAATAAGGGGACAAGTCACTCCCGATATTGATCAACAAGGTACCTTAGGGGTGAGTGCTCAAGCAGAAATAATTGAGTGGGGGTGGATATCGGTCATCATCTGATTGGCACGAGACCTTGCAAACTTGCTTTAACCTCACCAGGAGTTTTCTCGACTAGTGGGCCCAGAATGGCTCCCAACAGCTGACAGTGCAGAGCCTTCTTGAGATCCTGTCTCTCTCTCTCCCTCTCTCTCTCTGCCCTTTACTCACTTGTGCACAGGCTCATATGCACTTATGCTCTCTCTCTTTCTCAAAATAAATAAAATTTTAAAACATGGCATTTAAAAAATAATAAAATAGATCAAATCCAATAGAAAACCAACCAAACAACACATGAAAGAGAGAAATAACAAGTTTCATTTGTATTATCTTTCCATTTATCAATAACTAATATTTTGGAGGCAAATCAAAATTTTTCCATGAAGTTGAAGATTTATCTGGGTGACTCATAACAGAGTCATTAGTATTAGAGTAAAATATATATAATAATTAAGGAATTTTTGATTTGTTCAATGGAAATGAGTAGAACAAAAAATATAAGCTTATATTTTTTCTTCGTTGCTGTTGATACAGCCAACTGTTAAGATTATACACCAAATTACATAAACTTTGCTTCTAAATATGTGTTGATAAGTGAATTCACAGAATACCATACTTATGAATATTAGAGCACTAGGAGAAAGGCTGTATGAGGTATTATAATAAAGCCATTTAGGTTCCATACATTCTAGCTAACAGAATAAGTAGCTTGCTTTCAATGAAAAGAGTAACTATTGCTTTTCTACTATCTTGCTCAGTAGAACTAGAAGAAAAAAAAATTGCATAGCCTAATAGAAAAACTGAGGCTAACAAGTATCAAAGTGAACTAGTTGTCACCATAGTAACTGGGTTGGTTTAACATAGATCAGTTACACATCTTATAAAACTAGTACTTATATTCCTTTCATGTGTTGAAAATTTGAGGGGAGACAGAATTTCAAGTTATTGACCATATTACCAGAATTTCTACCTAAGACATATGTCTTAGCATGATATGACTGGTAATGGTACACTGTTTAATCTCATTTCACAAGTGTAAGATAATTATGTGAATTTTATAACAAATTTGTGTATACATATGTGTCAGTTATGGGCTGCTCCCTGTGTTTTCAGTAAGCAAGAGTACTATATAAGCTATTATGAAAAATTATGTCTCGGACTCATGATGAGGTTAGAAGCAATCTATATACGTTGGCAGAATTTAGAAAATTTTGCTGATTTAATGAATAAGTGGGAACACGAGTAGATATTCAGTGTCTTCTGTCATATAGCAATGACTAATTTCCTGAACAAATTTGTCTGGCCTTGACCAAATGGAAAAGGGACATAAAGTTGGAGTTGATTCCAGAATACCATTTCAATCCCTGACACTTTTTCCTGCAATTTAAAGGCAAATTGTATAACTTACAAAGTCTCAATCTCTCAATTTTTCAAGTGGACAAGGTAACATTTGCAACCTATCAAAAGAGCTTAGAGAGGTTTAATGAGGTGACATATCTAAAATGTTATCTAGGGAAAAAAATAGATATATATTTTATCTCTGCAGATAATGCCTCAGCTTGAATGGAGAAAAAAAAAAAGATACCACAAGATACCATTGTATTATGATAAAGCAATGAACTACCACCTGCAGGAAATTGGCTTCATGAAAGGCAATGACAAAGAGCACATCAGTATTACATGAAATCAATCAGAGGCAGGCAGGAAGAACACAAGCCAGATGAAGTGAAGTCTTTCATGGCAGGCAGGAGAATATATCAAAGCCAACCTTGCTAATTTCAAAAAGCCCACTCCCTTCTCTAGAGGTGAGAACATTACTTCAGACAGCATGCTGGCTCCGCTGGACTTCTGTGAAGATGCTATAACTCCATTTGTGGGTTTCTTAAAGAATGATTTAGGAATGAAAAGGGCCAGCAAACCTCAGCACCGTTAATTTAGTTCACCAGTAGGAGAGAACAGAGTGCACAGCTTTCCACATTTATTTCTCCATCAGGAACTTGTTATTTATACCAGCTGGACCCTCATTTGTGTATTTTAATCCTGAGTACTATTCATTTAAATGCTGCTTTCCAAAGAAAATGCTAACTAATTTTTGCCTTAAAGAAAGACATTTGTGCAAAGCAAAACAAAATAAAACAGACCGGTTTAAAGTAGATGTTGTCTTTTCTTGAATGGCAAAATGAAAGGTAGGAGGAGGATGGACGGTCCAAATGATGGGCGTGATGGATCATGGATCATGGAGAGAGCTCGTGCAAGCAAATATTTTTCATAGGAAGAGCAGATGCCGCATAAAGATCTGTGTCAGTGCAGGAAACCCATGGGTAAGCTTACAGAATTCAAGTATTCCAAGCACCCTGAGAATAAGTAGAAAGAGTATCCTGAGAAGCCCCTTGGTACTTGGGGAATGTTCATGGGCCAAGGACAATGTCATGGGGATTAGGCACATATAAGTAGTTGTACATAATGGGATAGGACTGGGTATAATTGGAAGTCCAATAGACGTTAAGGATTACTTCTCAGCTTTAAGTGGTTGTAGACTGTGATGCTCATATAAAAGCTGAAAGCGCTTACCAGCTCAATGATATTTTTTCACTTAAGAATGGCCAAAATCTACTCCTTGAATGTACACCAGAGAGAAAATAAATGAACTAACTACACTTATTGCATTTTTATTGGTGCCTTGTATTTGAACCCTTTTTAATAATAAACATACTTTCAATTAATGGAAGAATTGATGGAAATTTGGGGTAAAGATCATTTTAATTAATTCAATTAACCTCAAAAGTTGGACCTAAAGGTTTTGTGCTAACAACTCAGGGCCTGGAGTCTGCTTTGGAGTCTGTGTCTCCCTCTCTGCCCCTTTCCTGCTCATGCATGCATTCTCTCTCTCTCTCTCCCTCTCAAAAATAAATAAACATTGAAAAAAGAAAGAACCATAATATAACTTACAAATCATCTCTTCTATTGTTTGCAATGTAAATTTCAAATCACCTATGAACTGGGCTGAGGTAGATACTCTCACTTTAAATGATAGTCTTTTCCAAACATGTAAGGGGAAAAGAGCTAATAAATAATCGCCTCAATTTTATCTTTTCTCCCATATTTACTTTCTCAAACACTCAGTACCTATCTGATACACCTATCATGAGTCTTTCAGTAATGTCTTTTAGTAATTTAGTAAACAATAAATTATCAAGCAGCAAAACATAATAACACAACTCTATCAAAATGAATATGTATCTCAATATTGTGATTATTTTGGGATTTGCTTGCTTGTGGTGGTGACTTAAACTTGCTGACCTATACTAGGGTCATGTTGCCTGTTGGGAAAAAAGAGCTCTTATAGAGTGGTATTACATTTAATAGCTTTACAAAGCATGGTTTTCCTTAGACTACAACAGGTTTCAAGGGTCCGATCACTCAGCTAAATATAAAAGCTATGGATGTGTTTGAACGATGAGTTCTGTTTATGTTACAGAGGTAGCAAGCAGCACTAAAATCCCTATTTAAGTGGTCGTAGACTGTGATGCTCAAAACTTTTCCTATTCACGTAGTTAATGGAGTGCCTGGAATTTCATTTTCATGAGGAAAGGGGACAGCACGGTTTCATAACAAAGGAAGGGCAATGGGCTGGACCACAGGCATACTTCACCGGATATGCTTTATTGTGCTTAGCAGATACTGAGCTCTTACAAATTAAAGGCTTGTGGCAACCCTGGATTGAGAAAAGTCTCTCAGTGCCAATTTTCCAACTGCATTAGCTCACTTTGTGTCCCTGTGTCACGTTTTGGTAATTCTTGCAATATTTCTAACTTTTTCATCATTATTTATTCATTACGGTGATCCGTGATCATTGATCTTTGGTGTTGCTATTGTAATTGCTTCAAGGTGCTGCAAACTGCACCCTAATAAGACAGTGAACTTCATCAATAAGTGCTGTGTGTGTTCTGACTGCTCCACCGACCAGCCATTCCCTCATATCTCACCCGCTCCTCAGGCCTCCCTATTCCCTGAGACACAACAATATTGAAATTAGGCCAATTAATAATCCTGTGATGTCCTGCAAGAGTTACAGTAAAAGGAAGCAGGTTTCCTGTCTCTCGCTTTAAATTAAAAGATGGAAATAATTAAGCTTAGTGAGGAAGGCATGTTAAAAACTGAGATAGGCCCAAAGCTAGGCCTCTTGCACCAGATAGCCATGCTGTGAATGCAAAAGAAAAGTTCTTGAAGGAAATGAAAAGTGCTACTGCAGTGAACACATGAATGATAAGAAAGAGAAACAGCCTTATTGCTGATATGGAGCAAGTTTTAGCGGTCTGAATAAAAGATCAAACCAGTCACAATATTCCCTTCAGCCAAAACCTCTTCCAGAGCAAGGCCCAAATTCTCTCAGTTCTGTGAAGGCTGAGAGAAGTGAGGAAGGTGCAGAAGAAAAGTCTGAAGCTAGCAGAGATTGGTTCATGAGGTTTAAGAAAGAAAGCCATCTCCATAACGCAAGAGTGCAAGTGAAGGAGCAGATGCTGATGTAGAAGCTGCAAGTTATCCAGAAAATCCAGCTAAGATAACCAGTGAAGGTGGCTACACTAAACAACAGATTTTCAATGGAAAAGAAACAACCTTCCATTGGAAGAAGATGCCAGCTAGATGCCTCTTCCCACAGTTAGAGAGGAGGAGTCAATGTCTAGCTTCGAAGTTTCAAAAGACAGGGCTGACTCTGGTTTGGGACTAATGTAACTGGTGATTTTCTTGAAGCCAATGCTCACTTTCCACTCTGAAAATCTCAGGGCTTTTAAGAATGATGCTAAATCTATTCTTCCTGTGCTCTATAAATGGAACAATAAAACCTGGATGACAGCACATCTGTTTACAACATGGTTTTCTGAATATTTTAAGCCCATTATGGAGACTCACTGCTTAGAAAAAGATTCCTTTTAAAATATAACTGCTCATTGACAATGTACCTGATCATCCAAGAGCTTTGATGGAGATGTACAATGAGATTCATGTTACTCTCATGGCTGCTAACACAAAATCTATTCTGTCGCCCATGGATCAAAGAGTAATTTCTACTTTCAAGACTTATTATTTAATAAATCTATTTCATAAGGCTCTAGCTTTCATACAAAGTGATTCCTCTGATGAATCTGGACCCAGCAAATTGAAAACCTTCTGGGAGGGATTCAACATTCTAGATCCATTAAGAACATTTCTGATTCATAGAGAGAGATCAAAATATCAACATTAACAAAAGTTGGAAAAAAGTTGATTCCAACCCTCACGGATGACGCGGAGAGGTCCAAGACTTCACTGGAGGAAGTAGCTGCAGATGTGGTGGGAATAGCAAGAGAGGCTGAATTAGGAAGGAAACTTGGAAATGTGATGGAATTGCCACAATCTCACGATCAAACATGAACATAGAAAGAGTTGCTTATGGATAAGCAAAGAGGTTGGCTTCTTGAGGTGGAAACTACTCCTGGTGAAGATGCTGTGTGGATTGCTGAAATGATAACATAGATCTAGAAAATTATAGAATCTTAGTTGATGGAGAAGTGGCAGGGTTTGAGAGAACTGACTCCAATTCTGAAAGAGGTTCTACCTTGGGTAAAATGTTATCAGACAACATCAATGCTACAGAGAAACTGTTCATGAAAGGAAGAGTCAACCAATGCAGCAAACTTTATTATTATTTTAAGAAATTGCCACAGGCATGTCAACCTCCAGCAACCTGCACACTGTTCACCTAGCCATCAATATGGAGGCAAGACGCTCCACCAGCAAAAAGATTATGACTCACTGAAAGCCTAGATGATGGTTAGCATTTTTTAGCAGTATTTTTAAGTTGAAGTATGTACATTGTATTTTTTAAAGATATAACATTATTGCACACTTTGTAGGCTACAGTATAGTGTAAAAAGAACTCTTATATACACTGGGAAACTAAAAAATATATTTGACTCACTTTATTGTGATATTCATTTTGTTCCAAACGCACAAGATCTCTGAGGTTATGCTTATAGTTGATCAAACATTAATCTGGGTGTTTTTGTGAGCGTGTTTTGGATGAAACTAACATTTAAATTGGTAGACTGAGTAAACCATATTGCCGTCCATAATGTGGCTGAACCTTATCTATCAGTTTAAGGCCGGAATAGAATAAAAAAGCTGACCTTTCCCCAAATAAGAGAGAATTATTCCTGCCTGATGGCCTTCAAACTGGGACATCAGCTTTTATCTATCTGCAGACTTGGTTGAAATATCAGGTCTTCCTCTTCCTGGTTCTCGACCCTATTGGCTTTTAAACCAACACTATACCATCAACTTTCTTGAGTATCCAGCTTTCCAAGTCACTTGGCAGAACTTGGGACTTACAGCCTCAATAACAACATAAATTAACCATATATATATATATATA
>NW_027531910.1:4675037-4726341 GCF_008692635.1 Crocuta crocuta
ATATATATATATATATATATATATATATATATATATATATGATTTGACATATATTTACATGTCAACAATAAAGGAAGACAATGGTATATGGTATATACGTTTTTCTTCCTGTTAGTTAAGGTACTCCAGAGAAACAGAACTAACAGAATATTTTTTCTATATGGATATTCGGAGCACTGAAAAATATTTTGATGTAAATTTTAATCTTTTCCACAAAACATAAAAAGTTATAGCATACAATTTGAATATCTAAGTTTGTTTATTTTGCAAATCTATCAGCATTGCTAGCAGTGATCTGGCCTAAAGACAGACATAAATTCTTTTTTTGAAAATAAATGTGTTTGTGTTAACACAATGATCAGCCCATTTTTGGTAGGATGAATTTGTTACTTATTCCCCTTGCTATAATATCTAACTGATTATTTTCATAGGTGGTAAAATTTCTATATCATTCCTT
This sequence comes from Crocuta crocuta, assembly GCF_008692635.1. NCBI lineage: Eukaryota > Metazoa > Chordata > Mammalia > Carnivora > Hyaenidae > Crocuta > Crocuta crocuta. The sequence goes on from NW_027531910.1 coordinate 4,675,495, forward strand.
CTGCCCCAAACACTTAATTTTGAGAAACAATATATCTGCAGAGTTCTGGATTAACTCAGGGGTTTTGTTGTTGTTGTTGTTGTTGTTGTTAAATTCTAACTCCAAACGTATGGTTACTAGGTTCATTCAAGCATTTTCAAATGAGTAGCTCTGAAAAGAGCAAATGAAAAGTTTATCCTTTTAAAATTTTTTAAAAATATTTATTTAAAATTTTTTGAGAGGGAGAGAGACAGAGTGCAAGCGGGGCAGGTGCAGATAGAGAGGGAAACACAGAATCTGAAGCAGCTCCAGGCTCTGAGCTCTCAGCACAGAGCCCAATATGAGGCTCGAACTAAGGAACCATGAGATCATGACTGAGCTGAAATCGGCCACTTAACCGACTGAGCCACCCAGGCTCCCAAACAGTTTATCCTTTTTTTTTTTTTAAATGAAGTTGTCTTCAACAATTCAAAAGTGATCAGTAATTTCTAAGGGTCTTCCCATTCACTGTATATGCCTTTAATAGGGCAAACTTATGAGGAACATCTTGGATTGTCTATATGATTTCTGCCCAACTCATCTGTCTTCTCAGAAAGGAACGTAGTGGTAAGAATCTGGAAAATACGGAAGTCACAGAGAAAGTAAGAACAAGTACATAAAACATGAGGAGTGAGCTGAAGAATGGAGGAGTGCCGACTACAGAGTTGTTATACAGGTTGCTTCTATCAACTAACATAAAGTTGAAGAGGACTGGTGTTGCATAATCCTTAAGAACATTTACTCTGGATCATTTCTTTTTTTTTTTTNAAATTTTTTGAGAGGGAGAGAGACAGAGTGCAAGCGGGGCAGGTGCAGATAGAGAGGGAAACACAGAATCTGAAGCAGCTCCAGGCTCTGAGCTCTCAGCACAGAGCCCAATATGAGGCTCGAACTAAGGAACCATGAGATCATGACTGAGCTGAAATCGGCCACTTAACCGACTGAGCCACCCAGGTTTCCAAAAAGTTTATCCTTTTTTTTTTTTTAAATGAAGTTGTCTTCAACAATTCAAAAGTGATCAGTAATTTCTAAGGGTCTTCCCATTCACTGTATATGCCTTTAATAGGGCAAACTTATGAGGAACATCTTGGATTGTCTATATGATTTCTGCCCAACTCATCTGTCTTCTCAGAAAGGAACGTAGTGGTAAGAATCTGGAAAATACGGAAGTCACAGAGAAAGTAAGAACAAGTACATAAAACATGAGGAGTGAGCTGAAGAATGGAGGAGTGCCGACTACAGAGTTGTTATACAGGTTGCTTCTATCAACTAACATAAAGTTGAAGAGGACTGGTGTTGCATAATCCTTAAGAACATTTACTCTGGATCATTTCTTTTTTTTTTTTTAATTTTTTAAAATGTTTTATTTATTTTTAGGAGAGAGAAAGAGAGAGAGAGACAGCGTGAGCAGGGGAGGGTCAGAGAGAGAGAGTGTCACAGACTCTGAAACAGGCTCCAGGCTGGCAGTCAGCACAGAGCCCGACGCGGGGCTCGAACCCACGAACCCCGAGATCATGACCTGAGCGAAAGTCGGACGCTTAACCGACTAAGCCACCCAGGCGCCCCACTCCGGATCATTTCTGAGGACTGATTTTATGTGTCAGTTTGTCTGGGCTGTGGGCTGCTCAGATATTTGCTCAAATATTAGTCTGTGTGTTTGTTTCTGTGAGAGTATTTTGGGGGTAAGATCAACACTTAAGTTGATCTTAAGGGGACTTTAGTAAAGCAGATTGTTCTTCGTAATGTGAGTGGGCCCTTTTCAGTAAGATGAAGGCCTGAACAGACGAAATCATTGGCCTCCCCTGAGCAAGAGATTTCTCTGGTAGTCTACCTTCAGACTTCACCTGCCACATCAGTTCCTTCTACTTCTTCAGCAGACTGAATGAAAACCAGGAGTCTCCCGGATCACCAGCTTACCAGTCTTCAGATTGAAGCTGCACTGTTAGCTTTCCTGGGTCTCCAATCAGCTGGCCCACCCAGAACATTTCGACTTGCTAGTCTCCAGAGTCCCATGAGCCAATTATTTATAATAAACCCACAGCTAACATAAATTTTAATGGTTAAAGATACAGTATCTTACCCATAAGATCAAAACAAACATATCCACTCTTAGCACTTCCATCCAACATTGTACTGGGGATTCTAGCCAGTTCAGTAGGCAAGGAAAAAGAAATAAAGGCATCTAGATTAGGAAAAAAAAGAAATAAGACTGTCTTAATTTGCAGATGTAATGTTTGTCTACAAAGACAATGTGATGGAAGCTGCAAAAAGAGCTACAAACACTAATTTGTACATTTAGTAAAGTTTTGGGCTACAATTTACTATGTAATAATCAGGGGTATTGCTAAATACTGACAACAAAAATCAGAAATTTAAATTTGAAATGTTGCCCACAATAATATCCAAATATAGGAAATGACATAGATCTAACATGTGAAAAACATTTAAACACTTAAAGCAAACACTTAAAGCAACAAAAAAATTCTGGGAGAAATTACAGAATTGAATAAAGATATGTCATGCTTGCAGTGAAGAACACTCAGTGTTATAAAGATACTAATTTTTCCCAATATACTCTATAGATTTTAGGTAATCCCAATCAAACATCCAGGTGGATTATTCTCATGTATGTGTAATAGTTATTGTAAAATCTATATGAAAGATGCCAAAGGTCCTAGAATAGCCAAAATACCTTTGAAAGAGAACAAGATTGGAATAACAGTACTTGAGTTAAACATTCATTATAAAGCTATAGTAATCAAAACAATGTGACATCAAAGTAAAGAAAGACAATTGACGTATGGAAATGAGGATCCAGAAATACAGACAAGAACAACTGATTTTCTACAAAGATACAAAGGGAATTCAGTTGAGAAAGAATCTTCTTTTCAACAAGTGGTGCTAAAAGAATTAGATATCCACATATACCACATACACAAATTGGCTCAAAATGTGTCTTAGGCCTAAATATAAAATATGAAACTATAAAACTTTAAAATAAAACCATATGAGAAAAACTTAGGACCTTGGCTTAGGCAAAGACTTCTTATATATGACACGAAAGAATAATCTATAAAAATTAATTGATAAATTGGCTTCATTGAAAGGAAAAATGTCTACTCTTTGAAATACACTGTTAATGAAATGAAAAATCAAAACCATAGTGACTGGGAGAAAGTATTTGAAAATCATATATCTGAGAAAGAATCTGGATATCAGAATCTATAAAGAACTCTCAAAACTCAAAACTACAAAAAGATACAAGCCAAAAAAAAAAAAAAATCAAAGGTAAAGCTTTGGGAACTTCATCAAAAAAGTAATATTGACAAAAGAGCATGTGAAACAATGTATAGCATTATCATTCACTATTAAATGCTAGCAAACCACAATGAGATATTATGACTATCTACTAGAATAGCTAAAAGTAAAAAGACTACCATATCTAGTGCTAGTAAAGGAACGGGACCTTTCATGTAATGCTGGTGGGAAGAATGAAATGGTACAACCACTTTTGTAAACAGTTTGACATTCTTAAAATGTTAAATATGCCTCTACCATTCCCTCCTAGGTATTTGCTCAAGAGAAATAAAATCATATGTTCATACAAAGGACCTGTGTGAAAATGTTTATATCAGTTTTATGTATCTTAGTGAAAAACTGGAAACCACCAAATACTATCAAGGAACAAAGGGGGTACAATAACACTGGCATATTGCATATAATGCAATACTGCTCATGAATGTAAAGAAATGCACTATTAATATACATAACATCATGGATGACTCTCAGAATACTTATGCTACATAAAAGAAGCAAGACAAAAGGTATATACTGTATGAGTCCATTTATATAGAGTTCCAGAAAATGAAAACAGATTTATTGTGACAGTAACTAAATAAGATTATCTGGGCACAGAAGTGGGGGAGGGATTAATGAGGAGTAGAAGGAAGGGATTAGGATCAGATAGGGTTGGAAACTTTTGGTAGTGGTGGATACTGGCATTATCTTGGCTGTGGTGATGTCTTTCCAGATACATTCACTTGTCAAAATGTATCAAATCGTACCTTTTAAATATGTGCAATTTATTTTATGTCAATTATACTTCAGTAGTTCTTAAAAAAAAAAAAAAAACTTATGGTACCAGACTAATTACCAGCAATGAGACCCGGATGAGTTATCTAATCTCTCCGTGTGTGCAAAATAACAGAGGTGAGATGGCAATTACCTTTGGGCAATTCACACACAGTGCTACACCCCAGTAGCTCAAATTAGGGACCATCTCAGCACATGTCGCCATTATTGAAGTTGTATTGAAGTACTGAAGGTAATTGAAGTATCATATTTCCTTTATAACACTGTTCTAGGTGTTATAAGGAGAATGCAAAAAGAATTTTATAAAAGACTGAGACCCCAACCCTATTAAAAAAAAATAACCTTCCTTGAGAAAGATATCCAAAGATATGTGTTCACAAATAGCCAAAGACATTATATTTATAGAAATATAAAATGCAATAAAAAATTTAAAGTCCTGTAGTTTGGATATGAATTTTCAAAGTATAGGGGCGCCTGGGTGGCTTAGTCAGTGAAGCATCCAACTTCAGCTCAGGTCATGATCTTAGGGTTTAAGCTGACAGCTCAGAGCCTGGCGTCTGCTTCAGATTCTCTGTCTGCCTCTTTCTCTACCCCTTGCCCACTCACAAAATCTCTGTCTCTCTTTCTCAAAAATACATACATACGTACATACATACATACATACATACATTAAAAAATTAAAAGGCAAAGTATAAGCTAATACATGTTAAATGATCTTTAGAATGATTTGAGAAATCAAGTTTCATGAATTCTATTATAGACTATTCAACAAAGTAAAAGAACTAGGGATAATATTGATTTTTAAAAAAGAAATAAATAAAAAGTAGTTCAAACTTCCACTGAAATCTTTTGCATGCATATTTTTGGTGACAGAATTTCAAAAATAAACTAATCTAAATTTTATTTGAAGCAAATATAAAAACCATCTGAATAAAATCCTTTATTATGACCTAACAGCAGCCAATATTTCTAGGCCCTGGCAATTTTTCATGGCCAGGGTGTAACTTGTACATTTTTTTCTAAAGTGACAGTTTGCAGAAATTTTGTTTTAATTTATACATAACTGCAATAATCATGTCATCTTTTCTCCTCCTTCCCCTTCTGCATTCGCCTTCCATTTTCCTCACTTCAACATCTCCCTTTCTCTCAGTATTATATCTCAGCATTACTTCTGGAGCCTAGAGCATTTTTCCCCCTTTCTTGTGTAAAAGAAAAACTGGAGGGGCCTTATTTGGTGAATCAGTTATGCTAATTCCATCGTGGGTCTCCGTCTCCAGGAGATTGCAGCAACTCTAAAATGTGCTTGGAACATTCTAGGTAATAGGACAGTAATACTGCACTGTCTTTATAAACATTTCACCATTCGTTAATTCAGTTCAATTCCCTGTTCAGCATACTTTTCTTAAGAGTTTTCAACAGGAAAAAAACATCATCAGCCGTCTTCTTAGGATATAGAAACACAAAAGGAAAAAATAAAGAACCTCTACTTGTCAGCCTGCCCTAACACTGAGCAACACCACTGAAATATTATCCCCACCAAAAATAGATGTCTTAGATTGACAATGGAATGTTGCACTTTACTGGGATTCAAGATTGTGTAACAGTTTCCACTTGACATTCTTCCCTGAGTATCTATTCTAAAACATCCTGCAGTGAGAAGGTACTGAATTAATCTCTTGCATTATCTAATAAAATGCAATAATGTTAGAACATTTCTTACTAAAATGATTTTCTTTAGGACAAGGAATCTTTCTGTTGTAATGAAAAATCAGATTTCTTTGGAGTATTCCTCTAAATATTTATTGAGCATTTTCATCTTGTAGAAATGACTTTAGCCTGACATGTAGTAGACATTTAATATGTATTTACTAAAATATTAAGAGGAGAATAGGGTGTATGTAAGTAGTGTTTTGGTTAAATACTAAAGCCTGGGAAACATGAGGTATGTTTCTAATGACCATTTTCTGTGTGCCACAGACAGCATGAATATAACAATTACTAATCACTAATAGGTCATTTTGCACTTTTAATTACAGTCTATTTCCTGAATATTTACATACAGTTCAGAAGTTTTTATTTCCGGAGCCTAACAAGACAGATTGATGATGCTAGGTAGATAGATAGATAGATAGATAGATAGACAGATAGACAGATAAATAGATAGATAGATGATAGATAGATAGATAAAATTTTAAACAGATTTAACCACAAATAGCAAGTACAGCATAATATTTATACTTGGCCAGTTCTCAAGAGTATTAGGAAAGAAGCCATTTTTGTATCTAATTTTAAAGAGCAGAGCTGCTCATCATTCTTTTGGTAAAATGATATTGACATTTAAATAGTTTCTGCAAACTTGAAAAATTATCAAACATGTTTGGTTTTCAAATAACAAGAAAGAATCACCTGTTATCTCTGACTTACAATTTACAAAGTCTTTACAAATAATGCTGGCTAATCAGCACAATAGCATGGACGGGAAGTGTGTTGAAAAGGATAATGGAAACACTAAGCCCTGATTGTTCTATTAAAATCGAAGCAATTCATCACTTAGCATCATTAGGCACCAATAACTTGGACTCTGTAAAGAAGACCTTCCCGAGTTTTCAGTGTCTTCAGTCAACATGAAGCACTAGTTAATAAAGATGGTACATCTGCCTCAAAATATAGATATCGGTTGCTGGAGGGGATTAGCAATTTGTTAATTAGTCACATTTTAAAAATCATTAAAATAATATATCAGGCAAAATTAAATTATAGTGAATGGACCATATGGATTTATTTCTATTTATGGTATTTCATTATGCCACTGATAAATGGCATATCATTTGAAACACTGTCATTTAATAATTAAAATGACTTTTACTATTTTGTTTACTGGATTCTCATTTCAAGAGACTGTAATTTTGCCTTGTGATTAGTAACAAATCTCACTCAGCAGCTCCTTCTAATAGAACTCAGCATGGACAATTTTCCACACAACTTCAATCTCTGCCTGAATCACACTAATCTTTTGATTGGGCTCAAGGAAAGGCATGGATCCCTGTAGAGCTCCTGATGCACTGACTATTCATAAAAATAATAACAAGGTGCCAAGCAGTCAGAAATGTAGCCCTGCACCTGCTCTCTGCCCTCAGTGAAACAGGCCACAGGATGAGCCTTGTGGATTCTTCCCTGCGACTAGATCTAACATATTGACAATCTGGGGATTAAAGGCTTTGGGGACGTTTATGCCTTAGGCAGTGGTTTAGAGAACCTTTGAATGGTCATAGAAGTCATGATTCTGTCTTTAAAGGAGACACAGAAGAATTTGTGTAAGTAAGTAATTTGCTTACTCTTTAAGCAAATTAAACACAACATATGTAGAAAATAGCTACAATACATGGGAAAATGCAGGGGGTTGCATATTCCATATTTGGAAAACTAATAAGACAGATTTTTTGCGTGCCAACGTTTTTTGATGGCTTAGAAAACTTTGAAGATATGTTAATACTTACTAGTCCCAAAGGAACTATTTAGACCCTATGAAGGATCACCACACTGGTCTTAAAGAATAAATAATTAGTTTATACAGTAAGCCTCTTTATAATTAGGCAAACAAAGTTACTGGTTTTTCCATATCTGAAATATTAGCTTCTTTTAAATATCAACATATCAATAATTTAAGATTAGTATGGTGGAGTAAGATTTGTTAGCCCATAGTCAGAAGACCATTAGAATACTAGCCTCTCATGGGCAGTGTAACGCAAAGATTGGAGGGGATTATTTGCTTTAAGAAAGCTGCACTGCTCATCCAGGCATTTCAACAAGAATAATTTAATAGGTAAGAAAAAATAGCCATGAGGACGACTACTATTCTGATCACCAATTCCAGTTCCAATGTGGAGGTTTCTCCCCACTAGTAACAAGTAATTCTGCGACATCAGCTGGGTGTCATACATTTCAACTCAATTCTGACACTATCCAGAAATAGCATCAGATTCCACTGCAAGATTCACTGCAGTCCCACGAGACCGCCCCCCACTCCCATAATTCAGACAGCAATCACAAGTCCAGGCTGTCACTTAGGCTTCTCAGCACCAGCTACAGATGGGAGGTTCTAAATACCCCTTCCATGGGTTTGATTAATTTGATAGAATGGCTCACAGAACTCAGAGAAACATTTAACTTACTAGATTACCATTGCATTATAAGAAGGTATAACTCAGGAACAGCCAGATGGAAGAAATACTTTGGGCAAGGGACGTGGAAAGAGGAAGAAGCTTCCATGCTCTCTGAGGGCACTGGGCTCCCAACACCAACATGTGGTCACCAATTTGAAAGCTCTCTGAACCCTAACCTTCTTGGTGTCTATGGAGGCTTCATTATGTATGCATGGTTGATCAAATCATTGGCCATTAGTGATTATACTCCATCTCCAGCCCCTCTACCATCCCTGGAGGTCAGGGGTGGGACTCAAATTTCCAACCCTGTAATCACATGGTCAGTTTTCCTGGCAAGCAGCCCTCACCCTAAGGTTACCTAAGAGCTTTCCAAAAGTCGTCTCATTAACATAACAAAAGATCCTTTGTGGTTCTCATCACTTAAGAAATTCAAGGGTTTTAGGAGTGCCCTTCCTGAAACAACAGAGCAAAGGCCAAATATATATTACTTATTGTAAATCACAATACCAAAGGATGCAAAAAACAATTCCCCAAAATTCATGGCACTTGGACTTAGTACAGCTTCGTGCATAACCCCTTTCACATATTTTTCCAAGTAAATATCCACTTTGGTTTGCAAGTTCATTATTAAATGCATTTAAACCTCCTGAAAGGGTAAATGGAAGAATCATTTTCATTAACCGTGGAGCAGACCTGTGTTATATAGCCATTTTGTTACTTTTAAGAATGTTTTAAAAAAACAGATTGGTTCTTATTCATATGGACAACGATTCTGTTTATTAAACCATGGTAAAAATGACAAGTGTTCAGTATATTTTTAGGTAAAAAGTTCACTTTTTTCAATCCTATGATAAGTGTATGATAATATTTCTTGTCAGTGTTTCATTTTAAGAATAACTTCAAAAACATAGTTATCAGACTACTTTTATAGAGGAAAATGTGATTTTTATTTTTGGGCGTATGGCATACTGGATAGCCTAAATGGCAACCTTAAATGAAACAACCACTTGTTAAAATATTATTGAAAAACTATATTTTAAAAACAGAGCAAAAAGTATAGTGAAAATAGTAACTTTGAACAGTAAGCAATTATTTTTCCTTTTTTTTTTTTTTTTTTGGAACAGCAAGCAGTTTTTAAAGCAGGCTGGTATCTGGAGAGTTGTAGGTGACTCTGGAGATTTTGAATATTTTTGTTAGTGACTGCATGGGGCATAGAAAACAGAAGATGAAACCTCGGTCTTACCTGTGCCACACAGAAGGGACATTAGAGTGAGTTCCCTGCATCGATTTGGTCAGTGTTGGGACTAAGCAAGGAAGACACCTCCCTTAAGGAGACACTTAGTCTCAGAGGCCTTATAGGACTTTTTAAATTTTGTACCAGGGTTGCCTCAACGGTCTCCAGACCCTGATCTTGGTCCTAAGTGGAGTGTGAAAATATCTCTCCAAGAGAATATACAAGCTTGTCAACTTACAGGTTTACATTGTGAATCCCCACCAACCATGAAATAAATAATTTCAAGCCTACTTTAATTTAAAATGGTCCTGGGTAGGCAGTGTATCAAGTGATTGTGGAAACAAATGCACACCTTCTCTAGAGAATTTCAACACCAGTGCAGAGAGAGCCCAAGGAAAGCAAGCAACTTGAAATTAAAGAGGATAAAACATGCAAGAGAATAAGTCCCCTTAATAGAAAGCCAGTAGAAAGAGGAAGCAGCAGATTCAGACTCTTAAATACCACAGAAACCTGGCATTATCAAACATAAAGATAAATAACAAATTTAGGAACTTTAAAGAAATGTTTAAAAGCTTGAAAATATAAGCAGGGACAAAATACTATTACAAGAAACTAAACAATTTCATTTGAAAAAGAAAAAAATAAAAACTTAACGTTTTTTTAAAATGTTTTTTTTTTAATGTTTATTTATTTTTGAGAGAGAGAGAGACAGAACACAAGTGGGAGAGTGGCAGAGAGAGAGGGAGACACAGAATCGGAAGCAGGCTCCAGGCTCTGAGCTAGCTGGCAGCACAGAACCTGACATGGGGCTTGAACCCATGAACCATGAGATCATGACCTGAGCTGAAGTCGGACGCTTCACCAACCAAGCCACCCAGGCGGCCCAAATGTTAAGGTTTTAAATGAGAATATCCATTAAAATATGATGGACACATTAACCAATAGATTACAAAGCGAATGAGAACACAGATGCAAAATGTTCTTCAGAATACAGCAGAGAGAGATAAGAAACAAAGGGTTTTTTTAAATAAAATAAAGTTTATGAAACATAAGGGTGGATTAATACATTCTCATATATGAATAATTAAAATTCTAAAATTGGGTCATAGAACCTCGAAGAGAATATTTAAAGGTAATGGGCAAGGAAGTTTTTGGAATTTTCGATAGCAAATTCAAAATTTTAAAAAGTAAAAAAATTCAATCAGTATAATAATAAAAAAATGTACACTGTACACATGTTAATGAAAATGTAGAACATCAAAAAGAGGAAACTACCTTAAAAATTCATAAATAAGAATGGACCATGCTGAGAAACACCATCAGGTTAGTTGTAACTTGGAAATGGTGAAAGGAGAAGATTGAAACAGTGAAATACCTTCTAAAGTACATTAAGTAAATATAAAACAACCCAGGATTCTATACTCAATAAAATTATCCTTCAATAAAAAGAGTAGAATGATTTTCAGATAAGAATGAAATGCTTTTGTGAGGAAATTCTTGCTTGAAAATGCTTGAATGCTTGAAATGTTTGTTAAAGCAAATTCTAAACCATGTAATTTAGGTAAAAGAAAATGGTGGCTTTTTAAAAATGTTTTTTTTTTTTTGAGAGAGAGAGAGTGAGCAGGGGAGGGGCAGAGAGAGAGGGAGACACAGAATCTGAAGCAGGCTCCAGGCTCTGAGCTTTTAGCATAAAGTCCAACACAGGGCTCCAACCCATAACCGTGAGATCATGATCTGAGCCAAAATCGAACACTCAGCCAACTGAGTCACCCAGACTCCCCAAAAATGGTTTTTGATAGATGATTTTATTCTGGGAGCCGCACCGGCCTTGCTGGATGACAGTCACAGCGAGGAGATGGCACCGTTTGCACAGCTCCTGCCATGAGAAAACTGGTATCTCCTTCTACTACTGGCTCATGTTGGAAATAAGCCTGCTGGTATTGACCAGGCCTCACAATATTCCAGATCAGACCGATATTCCCCACACAGATACCTCATAAAGAAAAGCATATTCCTGCCTTTTCAAAAGAGATTTTAGATGAAAGCACTGTGGATGACTGTCAAAAGGCTCTTCCAATGGGCCTTGCAGATCCAAGACTTACATAATAAAGGGGGTTAAGAACACAGAAGTTACAATTGAGCCTGGGCCCGAGACAAAGGGCCTAATTTAGAGTTAAGGGACAGATAAGGGCAGAACATAAGTTAATTCTTATACCTTTTCTAACTGGTGATGTCTGGCATTTCCTCCCCTAAGGCCTACTTTCCACAAACACCCTCCCTGACACTGGCGGCTGGGATGAAGATAGATAAGAGTAGCTAAAACATAACCCAAAGACAAAGGCAGACACATTTAGGGCCTCCATGGTGTTTACACATTCAGCTTCAGGTCAAAAAAGTTTCCACAAACAACTTATTAACCAGCTCAAAAACTTTCATCCTCTTGTGAGCCAGACTGACTCCTAGCCTATCTGTATACATAACCTATGACCTAATCTTAGCATTATTAACTTAGAACAAATATGTGTGTTATCCTGTTTTTCACTAAGAACACGCTGTTAATTCCTTAGTTATAAGATTTACTCTACTTCACTATGATTGGAGTAGTTCTGCAAAAATATTTCTGTAAAACCTGCTTCTGTACACTTTCCAAAGCATCTTATCACAAAGAATTATCCATTGTAAAAATTCCTTTTTCTGATCTCATGTTATGATTTGACCTATGAACAAAGACACCAAAAAAGACAGGACAGAGATGCCTGCCTGGTGATCAGAAAGAATCTCGGGGCTCTTTCACTCTCTCTCTCGTCGACACTGTCCATCCTTCAGAGACCCCTGGACCGGCTGGGGCGGGTCTCCGGCAGTTTTAAAACTATGCTTGGGGCGGGGCGCCCAGGTGTCTTAGTCGGTTAAGCGTCCGACTTTCGCTTAGGTCATGATCTCGCGGTTCGTGGATTCGAGCCCCGCGTCGGGCTCTGTGCTGACTGTCAGCTCAGAGCCTGGAGCCTGTTTCAGTCCGTGACTCCCTCTCTCTCTGACCCTCCCATGCTCATGCTGTCTCTCTCTCTCTCTCCTAGAAATAAATAAAACATTAAAAAAAAAAAAAAAACTATGCTTGGGGCGCCTGGGTGGCTCAGTTAAGCGTCCGAATTCAGCTCAGGTCATGATCTCACAGTTTGTGGGTTCAAGCCCCGTGTCAGGCTCTGTGCTAACAGCTAGCTCAGAGCCTGAAGCCTGTCTTTGGATTCTGTGACTCCTCTCTCCCCTGCTCACGCTGTCTCTATCTCTCTCTCAAAAATAAACAAAACTTTAAAAAACCTATCCTTAACTTCATTATTAACCAGATAAAATTCTGACACCAAAATAAGGTATCATTTCACAACCACTAAGTTAGCAAATACCTAATACTGGTGAAAATGTAAAACAAAATAAATTGTTTTTATATCTAGCAAAAGCATATGGCTCATTGAATGGCTCTGTGAATGCCATTACCTAGAAAATTTGACATTTCTGTAAACTAAAGAAATTATTGCACATGTGTTCAGGATATACATACACTCATATGCATATATATATATATATATATACACACACACATATATATGTATATGTTCCTACTAGCATTGTTCACAGTTGCAAAATAATGGAAATAATCCCAGAGTCCATCTAGAATGCAATGGATATAGTCCATACAATGGAATGTAATAAAGCAGCAAAGGTAAATGAAATACAACTACATGCAATAACAAGTCTAAATCTCTAAAGCTAATAATGAGTAAATGGCAAGTCATAGATGAATGAATGAAAAATAATTCCATTGCATAAATTTCCAAAATAGCAAAAGTAAATGATCAAAAAGCAAAAGTATCATTTAGATCTACAGAGTCTATAGATCTATAAAGAGTAAGGGAGTGATTAACATGAAGGTCTGGATAGTGGTTATCTCTTAGGGGTAGAGTATGGTAGTTGGCAAAGAGAAAGATGTAATTATTTAAGCATACATGGGGATTCCAAGTACTAGTAACTTCCAATGCTTAAGCCAGGTTATGGGTGCCTATCGATGCTTATAAAATTTTAACTTCTTTTAAGCCCACATATATGTGTTATATGGTATTTTGTATAATAATACATTTCAAAACAACTATAAAAATTGTGTGGAAGAATACATTCTTACCTAAGGGAAAATTCCACATTTTTGTTCCATATTTCATTTGCCTAGAAAAGCCAAAATTCAAAAGCTGAGTGAAAACAGGACTACTTACTTGTAAACAAAATCAAGCAACACCAGCTGCCAAAGAATTTCTTCTACAGGATTTATTGCTTACAAAAAAAAAAAAAAAAAGGAAGCAGGGGAGAATGGCCTATTAAGTTAAAACACTAACTCTAATGACATCATAGGTTCTGAGATGATATTGAATTAAAATGCAGCTGGTTTGGAAACCTCTTCAAACCCTTCCCAGATTGAAAGTATTCACTGTCTCACCAAGTGAGCCTTTGGTTATAGCAGACCAGCTCCTCAGTACGTTACTAGGAGGTGCTAAAGTTGGAGAAAGTTAGTATCAGGAAAGCAACATACAATCTAATAACAAAATTGTTGTTGTTAAGTCAAAAATACATTACTTGTTAGATGAAATAACTTGGCCAAAACACTATGGAAACTGGATATCTTAAATCTCTTTGAGGCAATATGGCATAGGAGTTACATATGTGAGAACTGAAAGTAAACTAATTTTACTCAAAGCCCAGCACTACTACTTACTAGCCATATATCCTTCGGAAAACCATTTAATTTTTAGGTTCGTTAATTTTAAGGATTATAAGAGATAATGTAGGTAAGATAAGCATGGTGGTACCTGACACATAAAACTGTTCAATGAATGGTTAACTATTTGTTTATGTATTTCATTCTTTTCATTACCTTCCTAGAATAACAGGAGCAATTTCTCCTCTCAGGGTAAACCATTCACCTATTAATGAGAATATGTTTAATTTGTAAGTTTTTTTTTTAACCTAATGTTCAGTGGACACTAATAACACTGAGAAAATCAACATTCTGAGGGAGTAGGGGCACCAATTTACAGCAGATTCTACAAACTGTTTAGACATTGAATTCATCATGTTTGGTTTAGATCTTAACAATGCTTTAAAAATTCAGCTTACATTTAAATATTGAGATATTTTATATGCTTTTTAAAAATTTTTAACGTTTTTATTTATTACTGAGAGACAGAGAGAGAGACAGCATGAACATGGGAGGGGCAGAGAGAGGGGGAGACTGTTGGGAGCCATTCTGAGCCCACTAGTCGAGAAAACTCCTGGTGAGGTTAAAGCAAGTTTGCACGGTCTCTTGCCAATCAGATGATGACCGATATCCACCCCCACTCAATTATTTCTGCTTGAGCACTGACCCNTGGCCTCCGACAGGAGACACAGAATCTGAAGGAGGCTCCAGGCTCTGAGCTGTCAGCACAGATCCCAGCGCAGGAATTGAACTCGCAAACTGCGAGATCATGACCTGAGGCAAAGTTGGATCCTTAATGGATTGAGCCTCCTGGATGCCCCTTTATGCTTTCTTAAAATAGGTAGGTTTATTTTTCTCTTTTAAATGTAGAAGGACTGGCTATCATACGTCCTCTCATTTTCTAAATGGCAATAGTGGGCTAAAACTGAGTAGCAACTTCACCTTTTATCTGCCTGCACTTCACCAGATGCTCCATCACTCCCTCCTGCCTCTCAGAATCTTCATCTGCTCTGGGCAGTAGGCATCCCTCCCTGGTCCAAAGAACCACTGGGTTTAAAGCCTGGGGCATTGGGAAGAACCAACAAAGACAGACTGGGTTCATGTTGAAAGAGAAGGCTTCTATAAGAAGTCAATATTTAAATAAAGGTGCCCCGAATGAGAAAACAAATTTATTTGTAGAGTTCAGAAGATAAAACAAATAACTTTTAAAAAATTAATATTTTCGGGATTCCTGGGTGGCTCAGTCAGTTAAGCGCCCAACTTCAGCTCAGGTCATGATCTCATGGTTCGATGGTCCGAGCCCTGCGTCAGGCTCTGTGCTGACAGCCGGCTCAGAGCCTGGAGGCTGTTTCAGAGTCTGTGTTTCCCTCTCTCTCTGACCCTCCCCTGCTCACGTTGTATCTCTCTTTCTCTCAGACATAAATAAAAATATTTAAAAATTTTTTTAAATTAATATTTTCTTGGGTCCCTAGTAATACAACCACTACTTTCCTCAGTCTCCATAAGCCTCCTTCATCTTAAGTAGTGGCATTACAGATAACATTTTAAATCTTAAATTAAAAACAAAGTTATCCTAATTTATTTTTCTCATAGCTGTCAATGCTAATTACTATTTATAGTACTGAATTTTGTTTTCTACAAATTTTCATTACACCTATAGATAGTTCACTCTCATGTCAAATTAGTAGATGTGTATGTACTTGCTTCAAAATGTAAGTTCCACTTGTGATCCAACATACTTCTCACTTTCCAAACCCACTCTACCTGGTTTGTTTCATCTCAGTGAGAAATTTCTCTTCTCTTAGTTGCTGCAGGGCTAAATTCCTTGGTCCTATCCCCGTGTGGTCTCTTCCTCTCACGCTCTACACCAAATCTATCAGATCTGTTTTTTATCTGAACGTAACAATGTCCAGCAACCTTCACTCCCTCCAGCTCACTCCAAGCCATCAGCACCTCAACCTGCAAACTTGAAATAGCTGGTCCCCCATCATTCCATCTTGCCTCACTCAAGGCTGTTTTCCTAGCAGGAGTTATCTTGTACCCCTTCTGCCCCAAATTGTCTAAAATGACCTCTAGTCCATGTATCAAAAAACCAACTCTGCCTCCTTCCTGTCCTACTCAACCCTCAGTTTTGATAGCTCTTCTCTCCCTTCACTCACTGGACTGTCACACCCTGGCCTCAATTCCTCTTGACAACAGAAACTGTCCAGGTCCAGGGCCTGTGCCCACAAGGGTGCCAAAGAACTATTTGAGCCTTCTGGCTTCCCTCAGCTCTGTGCCCAGAGATCACCTCTTCAGAGAAGCTGTTCCTGGCATCCTTATAACATCCTCAGGCTGTTCTTGACGTGTGTGGGCACCTCACCCACATTGTTACCCTATTTCCTGCTTTCTGCCTTTTCACCATACATATCACCAGCTAATATGTTCAATCATTTCTACATGCTTTTATTTTTATTGTCATCACCTTCTATTGCAAAATAAATTTCATGCAGATATGGTCTGTGTCTTGTCCATTTTTAAACTCTGAGTCCCCTACACTGTGCCTCATGGATAGATATTGGAGGTGCAATGAATTATTTGACAAGAGAATAAACAAAACTATAATGGAGCTATAAGGGAAAATGGTTTCTATTTCACACATAGTAACTACTCTAGGAAATACTAGTGCAGATTTCTACATTTTGTCACTAATTTAATAGACATTAAAGTGAAAAGATAAGTATACATCTTAATTTAAACTAAAGTAAATTTAAATGAGACTGATATCTTGATTTTTAAAATATGATGCATGATGGGGTGCCTGGGAGGCTCAGTTGGTTGAGTGTCTGACTGTGGCTCAAGTCATGATCTCGTGATCTCACGGTTTGTAAGTTCGACCCTTGCATTGAGCTCACTGTTGTCAGCACAGAGTCTGCTTCAGATCCTCTGTCCCCCTCTCTCTGTCCCTCCTCCACTGATGCTCTCTGCTTCAAAAATAAACAAACATATGCTGCATGAAAGGATTAATGTTGAGGGGTTTCATTTGTGAGTTCATGTGTTTTATTTTTTAATGTTTATTTGTTTGTTTGTATTTGAGGGAGAGAGAGTGGAAGCATGTGCTAGCAGGGGAAGGGCAAAGAGAAAGAGAGAGAGAGAATCCCAGGCAGGCTCCATGATGTCAGCATAGAGCCCACCATGGGGCTTGATCCCCCAACTGGGAGATCATGACCTCAGCCAAAATCAAGAGTCCAATGCTTAACTGATTGAATCACCCAGGCACTCCTTTGGGTCCATGTTATTGTAAAAAAGAGACAAGACATTGACCAGAATGCTAGCTTCTATTCTCTACTGGAGTTCTCTTGCCATTCTATTTAGATCAAACCAAGAAAGTCAAGTTAAGATTAGTGACTTCAAGGGGCACCTGGGTAGCTCAGCTAGTTAAGCGTCCGACTTTGGCTCAGGTCATGATCTCACGGTTTGTGGGTTTAAGCCCTGCACCTGGTTCTGTGCTGACAGCTCAAAGCCTGGAGCCTGTTTCAGATTCTGTGTCTCCTCTCTCTGCCCCTCCCTCACTTGTGCTCTGTCCCTATCTCAAAATTAACCTTATAAAAAAAATTTTTTTTAAAAGATTAGTGACTTCACATAAATTTGAGTGTGATTTAGCCACCTTTCTATCTAATAAAATGAACTGCACCTG
Organism: Crocuta crocuta; assembly: GCF_008692635.1. Taxonomy (NCBI): domain Eukaryota; kingdom Metazoa; phylum Chordata; class Mammalia; order Carnivora; family Hyaenidae; genus Crocuta; species Crocuta crocuta. The sequence continues at coordinate 4,693,416 of NW_027531910.1, forward strand.
GTGGAAGGAAGTGTGTTTAGTTTTCAACTAAAGGAAATTTGAAGAGGAAGGACGGTGTGGCTCAGTTCCCTTTAGCCTCCTCAAGCAGAGGTTCCCTACTGTATCACGAACACACCTCCCACTCAGCTACCAGGCTTGGCTAGGATTTCTGATCCAAGTAGGCCTCCCAGTTTTTTTCTCTGGGGAATTTCAGATTGAACTAAGGCATTCCAGTTTATTCTGGCCTGGCTTCTTGAAAGGAGAAGTAAATTGAAAACAGTAGAGTGACTATCTTCTGCTTGTCATGAAGAATAAGAAGCAGTGGAATTTATTTTATGAGAAGAAAGGAAAACAAAGCAGATAAGAGAGAAAGAGATGGAGAGATGAGAAACAAAGAAAATAATGATTGCCTATCATCCTGATGATATTATCCCATTCCTGCTAAGTGTCCTGGCCACATTTATACTTATGTTCTCAGAGACACACTTGTAGCATCATAATTTTTAAAAATTACATCTTTTAAATTTTATTCACCTGTTTGTCTTGCTTAGGCTACTGCCTCTGGTGTAACATTTGAAATATTTTTATTAGTCGTGGGAATCCAAATGAACACCAATCTCCATTTAGCAAATCTTCCTTTAACCAACAATACATACCTTAATAATTAAATTAAAATAATCTGATTGTCTGCTTGCTATATATCCTCCGCTGTATAGAAAACTGGGAGAATAAAATATATTGCTTCCTCAAAAAAATTGCTGGTAGTAGATATTCTTCCTACCTGTCTGGAAGTATGGCTAGCAGAGAAAAGTCATTTTTGAGTTTGAAATGAAATGTACAAATAATGAGTTCAAAAAAAGAAGGGAGGGGGTGCTCTGGGTTTACATACAGGTGTTATTTGCATCCATAATCGCACATTTTTTGCACTGTACCACAGGCAGAAAATTGAACGTATAAGCTATAAGGTTCAAATTCTCTGGAAGTACATTTTGGACACTATGGTTGAAGAGTACCTACATGTTAACATAATTTGTTCTGGTTGAAAAGTCAACATTTAGGCTGGGGAAAAAAAAAACCACAGTGTAAAAACTGCTGTCCTGCACATCAGCCAATATCTCTAGAAAACCACAACATATGCAGTGTGGCTGGGGACTTGTCACAAACACGAGGAATACCAAAATGTTTTCATTCTGTTTTTTTTCTTCCTTCAGGATCCAATTTTAGTGTAAAAGTTGTTAAATTTGTTCCCTATTACATAATATGTCATCTGAAGGAAAATTATCCTGCTTCCTAACATTATATAGCCAGAAATTAACCTTATAGAACAAATCAAGCCTCTTCTTAATTGCTTCACAATCTAAAGAGTAAAAACAAAAGAAATATCAACCATCTTCTCTATCACATGAAATGCATGTTATTTGACTCCAGAAGTGAAAGGTTACCTATTTTATTCCCAATTATCAAAATCCACATATATCTAATATATAAAGCAATCTGACAGTTTTTACATTATTTGAGTCACATATCCCTGTCCGCTATTCATAAGCAACAAATAAAACAACTGATATTCACAAACTATATAACAGCATTATACGTAAACAGGTAGTGATGTTCGGATATGTATTTCTTAGTTCCTCTTAGCAGTAATCTATGGTTCTGGAATGGGGACAGTTTACTGATCTAACATGCAGTGTCTGTGTCAGGTGACTCTGTGGCCTTATTTGCAATCACTGCTTCTCCAAAGGGTTATACAGTTACATCATCCCTGCGGAGTCTAGAATAATACAGTATTCTTGTACGGAAATGAGAAGATTTGAAGAGCTTATTCGAGAGCCACATGGAGCTGAGAGCCTTTGAACAGGTACCATTACTCCATAGGGATTGTAAGACTGTAGGGATATCCAACATTTGTATATTATTTTTTAAAGTGAAGTCACAGAGATTAGGCTGGAGTCTCTTAATCAATAAGAAGTGAAAAGCTCTATAAAAGTTATAATTATTAACAAATCATTTAGGCAAAGAAATGATCTTATCTTCTAAATGTCGTATCATCTGGTGAAAAGATGATCCGTTGTGGAAGTTTCCACTCTGCATTCTTGGAACCCAGATTGTGTCCATTGCTGTCCAGGTGGTGGGAATTTTAAGTCTATTTTTCATAAGCACCTAAGCCTGTGCTTTCCTTTTTATTCTGTATAGTTGAGGAAGCCCTCGAACCAAGGGATTAGGAGTCTTCCAAATCTCTAGGCCCTCTGTGGACAGCAGGGTCTCCCCAAAGCTGAAGTAGACTTTGGGGATCCTGGGTCCAGGGGAGAACTGAAGTTTTGACATGGATCTGGCCAACACACACTCAACAAACCTTAGAAACTCTGTGATTCATCAGCTACTTAGTTCATTAGTGACAAAAAGATCCAACAGCTTTTGGTGACGTTTCCAAAATCTAAAGAACCATAATCCCTCAAACTGAGAAATAACGTCCACTGCCTACACCTCATCGTGATCTGTTCCCATCTGCCAAGTGTTGAAACCAGCTGTCCAGAGCAAGGAGGGGGGTTGTGTATGCAAGGTGCCGTGTTCTTCCAGGGACGCCAGTCCTCCCAGAGCCAAAGTTAGCCCCTGCAGCCATGATGGCAGGAAGCCACAATGCCGGGCTGACAGCTGCAGCAACATGAAGTGTCTGATTGCACTCCCGGATGAACAGTGCTTCCTTGTTCTTAATGACACCAGATGGTACAGCCCACCCGGGGACACTCAGGATGCTGGGTTTGCACGTGTGGTGACCTTATGAGGAAAACTGGGAGAAGAGAGAAGACCGGGAGTGCTCAGGAGCTCCTGGAAGGGAGCGTTTGTGGTGGGCAACAGGAAAGGTGGGTTTTCCCAATTACGGAGATGAGATTCTAACTAAAGTTTTCTGTCTTCAGTTTTGGATTTCTTTCAATGATACCACCACATGGTTCATTTGTCTATTAATACAAAGTTTGGAAGCAATTAAAATATGGATTACTGCAAGGGATAGTGAACACAATGACCAGACAAACACACAGGCAGGTATTGTAACTAACAAAATTGAAAAATTCTCTAGGTTAAAACTATTGCACAGAAAAAATGCCTTTTTAAAGAGAAAATTCTAAATCTGTGCTACAAAAATCTAGCACATAGAACTATTATTCAGTGAAATATGTAGTTTATTTTTTTTCCCTCTCTCTCTTTTAAATCACTTGGCTCCTCATTCCACCCCAGAGCATTTTATCAAAAAAGTTTTAAAGGGTGGGGGAGCACCAAAAAAATTAGTAATACAATGTTTTCCAACATTTGGGCACATGGGAATTTCAAAACCTGTCTGAGAGTTAATCCACTCTATACCAGATGGTTTCATTATTAAGTTCGTCTTTGAATTCCCCTTTTAAACCTATGAGTGACTAAAAAGACAATGTACGTGATCATTGCTTATGAAAGTTCAATGAGAAAGAAGTTACTCACCAGCCACTCTCCCCACCATGTCTCATTTGTGAAATGACAGTTCTCTAACAACCCTAAGGCAGTCCTCCCGCACTTTCCATTTGGCAGTGCTTGTTACTAGATTAAAGATGTGACATGGGATGATTAAAAAAAAAAATGCTGTGTTTTAAAATATCTCGTGGGTAAAGGGCTCAGTAACACAATTTTCCCCTTTAGAGTAGCATTCATGTTGTGGGTGCTTGATGAATTTATTTTGGGAGTGTTGACCCTTACCTCACTATCATACCTCCTATTTACCCCACAGTAACCATTGTTATAAATGACTAAAGTTGTGGAGCAACACATCAGGAGAAATGAAAATGCTACCAAGCTAGCTTCAGTGAATGGAGGTTTTTTTTTTTTTTTAAGTCCTCATTGCCTTCTGGTTGGCCAAACTCTAATTTGGAATATTGTGGAGAGAAAAAGGGAGAAAAGTCATATTTTACACTACTGTACTGGGAATAATCTTTACTTAGAATTTAATCTTCTGTCATAATATATTATGAAAGCACACACATGGATGGCTTCATAATTATAACGTTCAGAGCTGTAAATGCTACACTGAAGATTGCAAATCTACTTTCATTATAACCACTTGTTTTCAATCACTGATAACATTTGAAAAATTGTCCTTGGGACTAAAATTCTCACAATCTAACAGATAAAGGAAGGTGTGATGAATTTGTGTGTCACAGTGGAAGTAAAGGAGTGGAAGTTGAGAGGTGAATGTTACTTTGTTAATAATAGTATCCTTATTGGATATGATCCCTTACCCTCTATGGCTCTAGCTGAAAACCTTCAAAGTGGCTTTGACCATCCAATGACAGCGTCTAGCCCATCATCTGAATAATTCATGAACCTAGTCCGTTATTAAGAAGACAGGTGTAATTTTCTACTGAATGATATGAATTGTTTGTTGTTTAAGCAGTATAAATGTATCAGATCATTTTTAATCTTCCACTCCAGTTTCTCAATTGTTATTTAAATGGTAAAAGTCAAATAATTATAAGCTTGAATAAAAAATACTTGAAACTTTTATGGCAATACATGTTGTCATCTGTGATATAACTTTTAATATTCTATTCCTCTTACTTGAAAAATTCAAAGGATGATTATTAGAATGTAGCACACATTTTAATGATCAGCATATGCATGAATGAGAAATGGCTTGGAGCGGCATTAGAAAACATGTAAAATGTATGGATGTAAAGATGTAAAATGTAAAATGGTGGAAAATGAAGCACATAGAGTAACCTTTTAGTTTATAAAAGCTTTGAAATTTTTAAAAATAATTTCTCAATCTTCTAGAATAACTCTGAGTGAAAAAAGTAACAAAACATATTTCAATTTTATGGAAAAATACAATATAACAATAATATAGTCAGTGCACCTTGAATAAAACTCCACTGATTTCACATAGAATTAGAAATGTAATTAAAATCACCTTCAGCGCTTAAAATAGGTAGAAAACTTGGGTAGTCTGGGAAATACCAGTCAACAGCATTTTTATAGAAATAAATAATTTTAGGGAAAACAAACATTTCTCCAACTAAATTCTTGAAATATTTGTTCTTCCCCCTCAAGTTTAGAGAGTANTATATATATATAATTTACATATATATATAATTTATATATATTATATATATTATTATTTATATATGTACATTTCCTTTTCAATTGATATTAAATTATTTATGACTAATGTCATAGCCTCTTCAGGCTGCTGTAATAAAATGCCTCACTCAGCGTGGCTCTCTGGGATGACTTTTCTAAGGGGCACTAATCCCATTCATGAGGGCACCATATGCATGAGCTAATCATCTCCCAAAGTCACTATCTTCTCATACCACCACCATGGGCATTAGGTTTTCAACATATGAGTATTGGAAGGTCACAAACATTTAATCTGTAACAACTAATGTGTGTCCTATATTAAATGTACAACATTTAATATCTGGTGCAATTTAACACTTGAAAGTCTTTTTATCATATTGAAGAGATTACTTGTTGCATACTTACTGTGTCTTTAAATCTTGGGATCTTTCAACATCTTGGTAGAAAACATGTCCAACACAGCCATCTCAAAATCTTTCACTTTCAAATTCAAACTCAATTAATCTTCACTGAACTTCTATTACCCACTCTTGTTGACAATTTCCTCAACATTATCATCATCTGGAAATACTCTTCATCTAAAATATTAAAAGTTATATGTTCCATTCTTTCACCAGAATGTTTTTGGCCTTCAATTCCTTATTACCACTGCCCCTCTTCTGCTCAAAGAAGCTCTTCAGTCCTTCAACTCCGTTTATTTGTTTTTCCTTCTCAGTCTGTCAACATTTCTCACTTGGCTGTCATCCATCTTCAAACTAAAACATGCGATGCATTCACATAGCCACTTTCCTGCCAGTATCCTTAACTTTAACCTTTATCCTTAACCTTCGCCTCCTTGATTGCTTACCACACTGATCCTGCAGAGTCAGGGTCTAGAACAATCTAACCATCCACCTGCCCCACCCCTGCAGCTGAACCCACAATGTTATGGCATGAAATTTCATGATCTGTCAAGCTGTCACTAGCAATATGGAATCCATGATCCCAGCAGGGTCCTCATTAGCTCTGAACTCTTTAGACCTCACACTGGGCAGTTTCATCTCTCCGTCCCCAGAGAAGCTATTCTAAACATTTATCATTTCTCCAGCACCAAATTATTCCAATAATTTCTATCCCTAAGCTTCTTCCCTATGGCTTAGCACTTGCTCTTATCTTCAGCAGTATTAAGAAAATTTATACTATTGGAGATACATCAAATATAAAACTACAAAGTATTATCCACTCAATATATCCATACTTCTTTCTCACGAATCTCAGAGAAAAAGAAGAAACAGGTGATTCTTAGACGTGGGGATGAAAGGGTGATCCTTAGATGGGAGACAAATGTCATCTTCCTGGTCTCCTATAGGCCTGTTTTATCATCTTTTTTTCACTTACGTAATTTCAATTCCTTGTTCTCAAGTTAGTGTTAGTTCCTTTTCCCTCAGCGTGTAAATAGATAAGCATTTCTATTCTTTCTATTAATTTCTGATTTTTAAAATAAAGCTCTTTGACTACTTCCCATTTACTACTCAGCACACATTTGTCTCATATTCATGAACATCTGGTCATCCCAGTGACACTCCTCATGATAGAATCATCAGTAACAAGCCAAAGTGAGTGGATATTTTTTACTCTTTCTCTTAGTTAACTCCCTGTGAATTTACTCTTTCTCAAAGATCTTTCCTCATTGTAAGTTTTGAATTTTTTAAAAAATTTTTTATTTATTTCTGAGAGAGAGAGAGAGAGAGAGAGACACATCATGAGCAGGGGAGGATCAGAGAGAGGAGATACAGAATCTGAAACAAGCTCCAGGCTCTGAACTGGCTGTCAGCACACAGCCCGCCGCGGGGCTCAAACCCACGAACCATGAGATCATGACCTGAGCCAAAGTCGGACGCTCAACCGACTGAGCCACCCAGGCGCCCCTCCTCACTGTAATTTTGAAGCCAGCCATTTCTGACTCCTTATTTGGTTCTATGATTACTCCTTCAAAGTTCATGTGCCCTTCAGAATCCTCCTTTAATGCCTATATGTTCAAAATAAGTATCTCTCAGGATTCTGTACTTGACTCTCCCGACTACATCATACCTTCACTAAAAGTGAGCTTCAAATGCATACCTTAAAATATGTAACCATCAAATGCATATCTTAAAATAAGATCTGATCTCCAGGCTCATAAATCCTGTTGCTTTCTCACTCATAGGCTCCCAGACACTTCAAGCTCTAAATGACAAAACTTACTAAGATAAAAACTAAGCTCTTTCTATCCTCCACCTCTCATAATTACCCTCAATATATGCTCTTCTTTTTTAATCCTTTATTTATCAAAAATGATGGCACTAGAGACCTTCTAGTGAGAAGTATCCTTGGATCCTTCATGTGTATTCCTGCCTTCAGATTAATTATTAAGTGGGTCATTTCTTAATATGAATTACATTTCTTACTTTTTGATAAATAACTGCTACTTCCTTATTTAGAGGTTAGCATCTCTCTCCTTAACTACTGAAGTAACATTATACCTCATCTCTTACCTTTGAATCTTTTCTCCAAGTCCATTTTCCACATGACCAAGAGAGTTAACATTTCTTTTTATTTCATTAAAAGAAAAGTCACCTAAATTAGGAAAGTGACTGTGGCAATTTCAATTTTATTCTTCTTCTGATAATCACCATAACTGTAAACAAAAAATGTATATACCTGCTGACTGACTTATCATTTTAAGATGTAAATATTAGTTTTCTACTTTTATAAATGAAAAACTTAGCAAAATCATACTACTTAATTTCTTTTCTCACATTCCACTCCTAATTTTTCTGTTGTATTACTATTTTTTGTTCTTCATCACATCGTCTCTAAACATGAAAATAAGATGCGTATTCTTCAATTTATTGACTCATTGTTTTAAGTACATTGACTTGTGAGTCTCTGCTTAAAGTCCCTGCTATGAGTCATAAGGAAATTGGCATACCTGCACTTCTGTTTTTCCTTATATTTTTCTCACCTCCGTCAGTATACCATTTTTTTCTTAACATTCTCAGAGCTCTTCATATTTGATTTCTTTTCTATGACTGTCATCCATTATTTTATGCTTTTTCTCTTGGTTCCTTCTAAAATATTGGACAGTAAACAGCATGTAATGTATTATCATATACACTACCTCAAGTAGTATTTTGGCACAAAGTGAAGTAAATGTAATCCCATGACCCTAGAATTGTGCTACTTGAAAAGAAGTTTTTAAACATCAGGTTTCAACATATATTTTTTTAAATCTACTGTACCCATTACTCAAAATTATGTCATTTTTGTGTTGCATAAAGCTGGACTCATGTACATATTTTTGTTAATCTTCAAGTTTAAACTGCCTTTCTCCAGATTTTATTACTAAAATCTTCCAGATTATTAATTATACTGTCTGTAGAACTAAACATATTTTCTTCTTGAAGACATTTTTCATGGACTCCTCTGACTTCCCGCTCTAATTGATATCAAATGCATTTTATGTAAATAGTGGAGTTAACTCACTGGTATTTCTTTTCTTTCCATTTCAGAATTATTTTTATTGTTTCCTGAATATAGATTATTTTTTTCTTTAATTTTTGTTGTTTCCATTGGTATTTTGACACAGTTCTTTCTTATGAGCATTCTCAAAAAAAAAACAAAATGCAAAACATAAATTCTGGGTACTTTCTTATATACAATTTTGTGATGTCACACTAGATTAACAGGCTTGTGTCTTAGACCTGGTTTCCCAGAAAACAGAGCCTGAGGCAAGACTTAAGTGCAAATGCATCCAAGACAGAAAGAATGAGGTAAAGAGGAATGAAAAGCAAATCTATATGCATCATAACTAGCAGCAAAAGCTTTGCATGTGCATCAAACTATGACCCAAAACAGATCACTGGAAGAAAGAAGGACAGTGTTATCTTCAGGCTCTTCCTCCTGTCTCCTTTCTCCAATTAGTCAAAATTTGCCTTCAGGGAAGATCATTCACTTACACTTCTGGGTTCTATTGTATAGTTCCTTAGGCAGCTGCTGAGGAGAGCAGACATTCTGCCTTTATTCAAGTCAGAAATGATGGGCAGGCTAAAACTCTAAGCAGGCCTGCCTGATCTGTCTGGCTTAGATAACTGTGGGTTTCCATATTGTCTGTGACAGCCATGATGGCTACAAATGGTTCTAAAGAATGTAAAGAGACTCATATGGTGTACTTGCCACCGTTGGGAATAGAGTTCTAGGTTTAGAAACTTCTTCCTTAGAATTTTAATATTTTGTTTCATTATCGTCTTGCAGTTTCAATCACCAGTGAAAAGCTTGGTGTCAACCTCATTTTGAGCAACCTCTGGAAGCTTTTTGGAGTTTTGCATTATATTCAGAGTTCTCAATTATCATCAAGATATATCAAGGCATGTATTCTTTCTGTTCACCATGCCTGGCATCGTGATTTTTATCAGTCTGTATACCTATACCTTTTTTTTTCCTTCTAATATTACCATAATCATTTCTCCTCCCATTTTTCCTATTTCTCACTTAATATATCCTCTGGATATATTTTGGATTTCTGATTTTACTCTAGATGTCTCTGCATATGTTTGCCATATTCCATCTCTTTATCACTTTGATTATATTAGCAATTATTTTACTCCATTTTGAGATTATTAACTTGGTACTCAACTTGCTTTACTCTTCATTTATTTTTAATTTAAACCTGTTTTACTAATTTCTAAAAACATTTTCATTGTACTTAAGTCATATGATGTCTTCTATTAGGTTATTTCTATTGCATGAAAGTAATATTCTATTATATACCTCTAAAGATACTCATAGGAATTGCATTCTAATGTTTATTCTGTTTCTTATATTATATTTATTTCTTCTGGTGTGAACTGTTCTGTTTGTTCAATTAGTCTTCTTTTTCTTGTAACTTTTTTCTCAAATAGTAGAGTATCCATGATTAACAGTTCATCTTATCCAAAAGTCTTTGAATTAGCTTAAGTAGCTAGTATATAAAGTGTTACTGTTATTATTATTACTTTTCTTTCCTTCCTTCTTTATTTTTTTCTTTTTTCTCTTAAACTCAGATGTTTTTTGTCTTTGTTCTTGTTTTTTCTCTTCCATGGGAGAGCACACTCTGGGATTGGTACAAATAGATGGATCTTATAGCTGGAGAGCTTTCCCTTTAGAAGACATCGTCAAAGATTAAATACCCATATCCATATCACTTCACAAATGTGAAATTAAACAGGACCTTTATCTAGAAATGGAATATTTAAATATTACTCTTTGAGTAGTGGTACTTCTCACGTTTTCCTATTGGGTTTGTGGTAAAGATTCAAAACAAGCTAAAATGGGCTTCTTTAAATCATACCAAATACTCCATCAGGGGCTTTTCCAAGGCAATTATTTAACTCTGCTTTAAAATCAGTCTTTCAAGGCTTTAGTTAGAAGCAAGGAGACCAGCAGGCCTAGCTATTCTGTGAACTATTACTACCCTCGTTTTTCTATAAATATGATCTCATTTCTCTCTGCCCATCAGAAATTAATTACATTTCCCTTCTACCATTATATTATTTTCTTGTTTTTAGTGTTGTTATGATTTCATTACTTTTTGTTTATGTTTGCAGTATCATGTAGTGAGATTTTGAAAGGAAAGAAAGTCAATTTATTTGCTCACTCTGCTATATTGAATTGGAAATAGAGTTAGCTTTCCTAAAATTTCACACAACTGATTAGATTACTATTTCCCCTAAAATTGGAGGCCACACACATGGGTAATTTGCATCTTATTTACTTCTCCAACCTCATTTCCTCCATTTCCCTTTCTACCTGACTGACCCGGCTCCCTATTATATAAGCCTTTGTAGAACTAGATAGATGATCTCATTCAACTAACTAGTGTTTTGTGACTCTGAGTACACTGGGAACTCTAGAAAACCAATTCAAACCTACAGGTGCCTTGGCGTCTCAGTTGGTTAAGTCACCAACTCATGGTTTTTGGCTCAGGACATGATCTCATGGTTAGTGAATTTGAACCCCACAGCCGGCTCTCCACTGATGGTGTGGAGCCTGCTTAGGATTCTCTCTCTCTCTCTCTCTCACTGCCCTTCCCACATCTCTCTCTAAAAAAAATTAAGCGTAAAAAAAAACATTTATAAGATTTTAAACCTAAAGATTCGAAACCCTGTGTCTATTGGTAACTGGAAAAACACAACTAAGAGCAGGTCACAGGGGGCACAAGTAGATGGCACATGGCTCAGGGTTCCTCCTTTATAGTTGTGCAAATGTCGGGGCGCCTGGGTGGCTTAGTCGGTTAAGCGTCCGACTTTCGCTTAGGTCATGATCTCGCGGTTTGTGGGTTCGAGCCCCGCGTCGGGCTCTGTGCTGACTGCCAGCTCAGAGCCTGGAGCCTGTTTCAGAGTCTGTATCTCCCTCTCTCTCTGACCCTCCCCTGCTCACGCTGTCTCTCTCTCTCTCTCCTAGAAATAAATAAAAATATTAAAAAAAAAAAATAGTTGTGCAAATGTCTTGCACTTTATGAAATTCACCTTAACATGAAGTGCAAACATTTTACATACTAAAGGTCCATTTAATTTCAGAATGGAAGTGTCCATAAAGGTACTCATTCAATTCCTCCTTGTGAATATTGAGAATTTAGATCCAAATAATTTAATTTTCAAAGTCACGTACTTTTTTTTTTTAATGTTTTTTATTTATTTCTAGGAGAGAGAGAGAGAGAGACAGCATGAGCAGGGGAGGGTCAGAGAGAGAGGGAGTCACAGACTCTGAAACAGGCTCCAGGCTCTGAGCTGGCAGTCAGCACAGAGCCCCACGTGGGGCTCGAACCCACGAACCACGAGATGATGACCTAAGCGAAAGTCAGACGCTTAACAGACTAAGCCATCCAGGCGCCCCAAAGTCACGTACTTTAAAAGAAAAACAATTAATATACTCATTGAAAATATTGAGATACATGTTCTTTTTGGCTTTTACTGTATGTTTTTAGAGAACCCAATTGCCCTGAAGAGGGTCAAAGCACCTTTGAAAAGTGAGACCTGATTTTTCTTAGAAGCATTGGGAAGAGGGTTTAATCAGTTTTCTAAACAGAGTTTGCCTGTTTGTTGATCCATGGCTTGTCTAACCATCTCCATGATTCAACATGGTTTGTTGAACTTTATACACAAAAATTATGCTGCCAAAACAAAAAAATTTTAAGTGTAAGAAGTATGTAATATTAACAAGAATACCTTCATCACCTTGAAATTTCTCATGGAGAATATTACTTAATGATAGGAGAAATTATTAGAGACTCAATGGAAGATATGTTGACTTAGTTTTGTAGTAAATTTACTATTTTCTGTTTTAAAATGTTTTTGTTGCATAAGCTTCTTTACTAATGAAAAATTTCATACCTTTATATTAAAAATCCTAATTAGTAAACACTAATGAAAATTCATTTGATTTTCATTAGTCTACAATGACTATGTTATGCTATGTTATTGGTATGCATTAAATATGAATGTATTTCAAATTATGTGTTGAATTATACTGATTTGTTTATTTCAGATAATTAATAGGCTTTCATTGGATCATTTTAAGTAGAAAAGTTGCTAGGAATAAAAGTTATAGCTAGAGGTGCTTCAGGAATAGGCAGATGGATTGGGGGCTGTCAGGTAAAATGTATATCCAGCTTACACAGTCCTGGAAGATTTAGCGTGGCACCAGTTTTTATACCAAAGTGGTAAAATTTAATGCAGGTCTTTATTTTTCACCATGACAGGACTATTGTGCTATTTTTATGTTTGAACATATGAATCTGAGAGCAAACAGGAAAAGCTACAAGCCTTTTGGAAAAAGGATTTCAAAGATCAGATACGAGGTACAGGTCAACTGATGTTATGATTCTTTATTCAGTCAGGCAAAAAATTAAGTATGCATAAAGGAATGAAAATGAAGTCCCCGGAATTTGTTGTGTTGTAGTAAGGTGCATGTTTGCTTGATGTGTTGAATTTAGAATTTGGGGAAACATATTTTTCCCTATTCTCAGCAGATATATTCCATCTTCTCTCTGCCATTTGTCTCTTCCTCCCATGTACCTGAGAGAGCTATCCCTCCTCCCATGTCATTGCTGACCCTTCCAGGTGGACCTTGCCTATTATCCCCTCTTGGATCTGTGAGGAACTGGACACATTAATCGCTCTTTTTTGTATTTTATATTTTTCCTCTCTCTGGTTGGCCCCCACATTATACCAACATGCCCAAATATCTTTTCTTATACAGCTAGTGATCAATCTCATTACTACCCAAATTTAAATCTTCAGCTTCTACCTTACCATCCACTCTCCAATAGCCAGTAATCTAACCTTGCCCACCAATACTCCTTTGAGACTTTTCTTTTAAGGCCAGCGGTGACTGCTGACTTCTTACTGTCAGCTACGACCTTCTTTCCTTACCTATTTGGCCTTCTGGTGGAATATTGTGCTATAGAGTACTCCATCTTTTTTGAATCTTAATCTAGTCTTACTTTCTGTGATACCATTCTCTTCTATCTTCCTACTTCCTTGGTCATTCCTTCTTTACGACCTTCTTTGGTTTCTCTGCTTAATAGTCACTTGACTAGGAACCTCCACTCTGTCTAATTTTGTCTTTACACGTGAATGGAGCATCCCTGGACCATCTGAAGGAAGAACATTTAGAGAAAGGGGAATGTCCTCGCCACCTGAGGTTCCCCACAGATATTTATGCTATTTCATACTCTGTGTCTATTCTCATACTACTTCTTCCTTTCAAAAGGCACTTGCATCTTCCTTATATAATAATCTTTGAATCATCTTTCAAATTTCAACTTCAATGTTTAAGCTGGAGAACCTTCTAGATTTGGGTGGGATGATTTAGATGTCCTACTCTGTGTTCTGAGTGAACCCGAGGCTTCCTCTTTCCTTCAAGTTCAATAAGTTACTTGTATGTCTCTTTACTATATTATAACTTCTAGTAGGACAGGTGTCAAACCACAGTAAAATCTGTCTTTTAGTACAGTGTTTGGCACATAGTGGGCTCTCAAATAAGTGTGTGAATTTTAAAAAAATGTGCTTTTTATTTCCACACTTGTCAAATATTCCTTAACATTAATATTGAAAAAAATTAGAAAAAACATAGCTGTTCCTTCTAGTTAGACTTTCCTGCAAATTTTTATTAAATAAATGGGGTGGTTCAATTGGTTGAGCACCTGAATCTTGATTTCACTTCATGTCACAATCCCAGGGTAAAGGCTTAAGCCTGCACTGGGCTCTGCACTGAGTGAGAAGTCTGCTTAAGATTCTCTGCCTCCCACTGCCCCTCTCCCCTGCTCATTTATGCTCTCTCGCTCTCTCCCTCTCTCTCAAAAAAAGACTCATTAAATACATGTATTAAATTACATCATACACCTCAAATTACAATAGGTGTATTTAACACATTTAACATTTCTGTTTTAAAATCCAATCAACATATTTCTCTTCCTTTGTAGCCTTGAAATTACCTTTTACAATCTTGTTTGCACAGATGTTCTGGCTTAAAATCAGTTTGATTTGTATATAAAACTACTGTGCCCATGATGAATTTACATTTTGTTTTATTTTTACCACTGGAGATGCTCTCTTCTTGGTTATACAAGCTCAAGGAGGATGAGAAATTCTGTGAAGATCTATTTCTGTGTTCCCTGAGTCAATCTGCATTAAACCTCTCTAAAGATGTTTTTTTTTTCTTTTCCTGAGAAATTGATCGTAGCAATCCAACTTCGGAATTCAGTTGAGAAAGTCTAAACTCAGCAATTCTTTTATTGAAATACCAATATACCATATAGTTGTGCAAAAATTAACCTACCTTCAGTTCAGAGGTGCTATGGTTTTCACTTCGATCCCATTGTCTGTCTATGTGGGGGCTTCCTTGGGTGACAAATCTTCTCTGAAATATGGAGGCACAAAAATATACTTAAGCAATGGGATGCTAGTAAAGTAGACTATCTTGATTCCAGTCTATGTTTTGCTGTCTTTTAAACTGTATCCATGTCACAGATATCAGAAAACTAATTGCAAATATTTCACTGTCCTTAACAAAATACAATAGTGTATGGAATCTTGTAGTTCATGCACTAAGAAGCAAAGCAATTTACAGATTCATTGACTTTAATACAATGAATATTCCCCCACACCTTTGTGTGGCAAATAAAGATGAATAGTCACAAGGAAATTCATAAGGATCTTAATTTCAGTATGATGGTATTAGAGTGTTATAAATATTAACATGATTATTTCCCCTGATAAGTAGTTGGATACAAACAAAATTATTTCCATAAAATATTTTGTGTACCATATGGCAGCTGAGAACATATGTTTCTTTATCATATTTAGTTCAAACTCCCTAATCGGCAGTAAAGCCACTGGCCACTATTCCGCTCATTCATCTTACTCTGAAATTTTGGAGGAAGCTTTTAACAGACCTTCCCCAGGTTGAAATTAGTTCCTGTTTTTTGTTGTTACACAGGCTTGCCAAATGTTACCTATTATTTTCCCCAGTTTTTGCTTCTACAGTTTGCTCAGCTCCCACCCTGGTCCCATCCTTGTTCATTTACTGAACATGAAATCTGTAAATAAAATTCACAAAAAGGAGCCATGAATCAAAACCTGTGGCAAAATTTGGAAACAATATCTTATGCTTATTGACATATTGACATAAATGGAAAATTTTGTTTTATGTTGGCTAAAAGAATCTCTTCATTTTCTTTTTTAATCTTTCATATAAATTTCATATTCCATATTACATCACCCCCATCACAAAATCACCAGGTCCCTGTTTACCTCTCAAGGCTGCCCGGACCAACCCATCTCCAGCTCTACTGAACACGCAAACCAGATATATACTTACTGACATTGCTCCAGAGTCTTCAAACTTTGTGTATAGAAGGGCTTTTATTGGCTGTACACAACAGTAGGTTGGTTTAACTATTTAATCAGAGTTCTTTAGCAGTTTAAGTCAAGTACCTGAATAAGCCGTGAAATTATGAAAAGACACTATGTACTGTTTCTTGCATGTGCACTGTATACTTATTTTTCTCAGGTGTGAGCCACCCTGCTTTTGTGTTCTGACCTCCGTGTCCATGCCTAACTTCCTGCCCTGATGAGTAGTGCTTAAAGGACTGGCTAGCCTTATCCCACTGCATTTATTAATTTACACTTAACACAACACTGCAGTTTCAGGTCTAAATGACTATCAGAAGACATGTGTTACAGAGTGGCAGCTAGAAAACGCAACAGCACCTACACAGAGGCGTATGAAAAGAATAGCACATACACAGAGATGGAAGAAAAATAATACACCGAAGTGCTCAGCAGATTGAGGCAGTCTAGAGCCGACTGTCCCTGAGAATTCCTGTCGCTATGTCTGAAAGCAGGAAAGCATCCAGGAGGAATTGAGCTTGACTATGGGCTTCTCAGGTTGAGGCTCTTGAGCAAATGATGACAATTTATTTGCAGCAGCGCCATTAGTGTTTCCACAGAGCCGCATTCTAGGAAGACCAGAAAGATGGCTACGTTGGGAATTTAGACCGCCACTCAGAGGATGCTTTCTCAGAGACTGTTTCAATGTCATTTTCAGGCAAGGTGTTAGCCCACTTGATGACGGACACTTTAGGCTTTTTAGTACCCTGAAGCTGTTGCAAGAAGTCGTCCCGAGTGATGGGATGTGGGAAGGAAATTATATTCTCCAAGATTATGCAGCCATGGGAGGTATGCATCTGATGTGACAGGTTAACGGTGACAATGATGAGGCATCAGGAAATAACCAAAAGTTCACTTCTCCCCACAGGCAGAATTAAATGCTGCACCTAAGCAGCGTTTAGGAAGGCCGGGAGCACTCAGTACGCATTCTCCATGCATCTGGATAGCAAGTGCCTCTGTAGCTGATTTCTATGAACACATATGGAATAATAAAAAAGAGATGCATAGTTTGAATTTAAATTCACCCCGAAAGGAAAGCAAACAAGCCAAAAAGAGATGTTGATTACTTATAGTGGGAAACACAGATCACTAAATCACCCTGAATGGCAGTATAATAGAGTCTTTTCACTTTTTAAAAGCTTAAAGTTAGGTAAGAAAGTAATTTGTCAGTAAACATCTTTAGAGCTAAAGTGGTTTGTAGCTGAGTCGGCCAATAAAACTTTTTAAAATGAAGTTTATTTATTTTTAACAAAATGATTGATTTCTGGGTTTACTTTTATAGTAATTAATCTGACCAGGCTTATCAACTTAGTCTGAGTCTCCCTGCTCTCAACATTTAAGTATTTTGGATAATTTTCAAAGTCTTTTTAATCTTAACTAAGATCTAAGGCTAAACAAAAGAATAGCAGATATTTCAATAAACGCTATTATAGTATCTGGGTTTCCTTTCCCTCCACAAACGTATCTTTTGCTAATCTGATTATAACCAATTCTAAGGGTGAAAACTTCTGCATAACTCAATTATTTAATCATAACAGTACCTTCTATTTATATAGAAAGTCACACTTTTTGAAAAACAGACATTCTCATGCATTATCTCATCGCCAGTTCCTTTTTCACGAAAGAGTGAAATCGTGACCTTTCTAAAAACAAAAGAATGTAGCCTGTGCTTCGTTTTATTCCCACCTCTTAGATCAGAGAGTAGGACATGACAGGTGTTCCATGCATGATTGCTGAATGAGTGAGCATAAGGATCTCCTGCTTTGGGGGACAAGGGTGAACGGTAGATGACATTTAAAAACTTTTTATTTGATTTTTAAGGATTTGGGAATTTGGAACTTTCTGTCAGTGAACTCATAATGGCTGGGTTAAGCATTTCAGTTTACAAAGGGCTTTCGTTCCCTGACCCTTCCTGGCTTGGTAGGGTTCAGCTCCGATGGGTAATAATAGCACATGCCTTAACTAGACAAAGAGCTCTACAGAGCCATACGTTTCTTTCTTCTTCACGATCAGAAACTGGCACAAGGAAGATACACATTACATGCATTAGTTAGTTGATAGGTGAGAATGTAGTATTCACAAAGAGGCTGTACTGACCCAAATCAACATTTCAATTTTTTTTAAATTTGTGACTTTGAGAGTAGTTATTTTTTCTGAAGGAAAAAAAACGAACATCTGTAGAATGGCTGGTATTTAGCAATATGGTAGACATATTTTTTTAAGAGGAGACACATGTTTGGCTGGGATGGAGGTCTGTTGGCATTGATCAAATGCAATTATAGTGGAAACAGTGTTTCTACAATCCAAGATCCAGGGCAGAAAACGTGATGGTAACTAGTCACCTGTGGGATCTATCTAGAAGTGAAAAAGTTGTAGTGGCTGTGCTTATAAGAAATGTACTCTAATTTCTCTGTGGTAATCTACACTTCATAAATTACCTTCACTCACATGATCTCTTTGGACTCTCAGGGCAGCCATGTGAGACAGATGGGGTGGATCTTATGGTTCCTGTTGTTTTGATCTCAATGAGAACAAGTGACTTTGGAACTTCAAGGCTCACACTCATTGCTTTTGCTTTTGGGTGGGCTTAGGTGTTGATGTTTTGCTTTGTTATTTTTGTTCAAGTGTGTTCTTATAAAGGATAAGAGGTTGTGTCCAGGTTAGTTTTTCTAAGATAAAGTAAATTGCAGACTGCAATTTATGTTGACAGAAAGGAGATAAGGAGATAATGGTCTCCCTAAAGANGAAAAACCTCAATTAGACTCAATTAGAATCAGTTTTTATGTTTCCTTGGAGGGAAAAGAAAACATTAACTAATTTAACAGGAGGGCATATATTTAATTACCCCCTATTTTAGCAGAGTGGAAATGGGAAACTGAAGAAATGGCACACACAGTGGTCTAGTTTAATTTAATTTAATGTAAAAGAGGTCTGAGTAACAGTTACTTTCCGTTAAAAACAGTTTTAAAGCCAGGGGCTTCAACATAGACCCTTAGGTAACCAGACAGAAATCTGGAAAAAGAAACAGAAAGAGCTTAGAATTTGGTATCAGTGACTTCTAGTTTTAAAATTGGCTGAATGTCAAAAAAATTTTAAAAATTAAAAATAACAAATAAAATTGGCTAAATTTCTTTGCAATTATGTCACTTCAAGCAAATAAATTTGTAAAGTTTTAAAATCTACAAATGGAATAGAAAATGCCCATTCCTAAGTAGCTGTGAAGATTTAACAAGGCAATATTATCAGGTATTGACTGACAAGTTATAGCCATTTAATAATCACTAGCTCTCCTCACCCTTCATTTTACATCCTAAGTTCTGGTGACTAAGGCTACAGTCTGGCCAGAGTTCAGATCCAGAGTATGCTCCTGAGAGATGAGGCAAGATATGTGATTTGGCCATGAAGAAGAGTATACATTGCAAATAGAGGGCATGGAGGGGTCTGAAAAGAAATGCTTGAAAAGAGGATTTATGGTGTCTTCCTCTTTGGGTCCAATTGATGATGTATACAAACTTATGGAAATCACCCTTTTCCTTATTAATTATTTCTGTAGCTAGTTCTTTTGGAATTAGGATAAACATGATTAAATCACACTCCAACACCACTATTATCAGCAAAAAAAAAACCAAAAAACCAACATGTAATGCACATTTATGGTATTTGAGAATATAAATTCTATTTATAGAAGTCACAAAAACAAATGAGATAAGTAAAAGATGATACGAGGTAAATAAGTTAGTAACTTGTGAAACATGTTGTACATAGATAAAGTATGCACATGTAAAGCATGTTCCTGAAATAGCACTGGATAAAAAGATCAAATAAAATATCCATGATACCCTAAAGGTGCACGAGACACCAAATATTCATGAATTCATGATATAATATATAAATATAAATATATATTATATTATACATAACCCAAATACACATATACATTGTATACAATAGAGCATATGCAACACCCTAGACACGTAACATTCATGAAATCTTAATTAGGCCTTCCATTAAAAGTACTCATTGATACTCCTTCAGTCCTCTGCCTATTAAAACCATACCTGCTCAGTCGATTATCTGTCAAGTTACTTATCCACGTATCTCTATCACGGAGCAAGTGTTTGTCATTGGCCCCACACACTTTTCAACTTCTTGAGATCTTTCACTCAAACTTCACCTCCAGTACTCATGGCTACAACACTAGGGAAAAAGACTCTGTGTGTGTGTGTGTGTGTGTGTGTGTGTGTGTGTGTGTGAGAGAGAGAGAGAGAGAGAGAGAGAGAGAGCAAGAGAGAGAGAGAAGAGAGATTGAGATTCAGGTCATGTGTTCCTTACCCATTCATATCTTACCCTAAGTGTTTTGACTTATCCCTCTCTTTTGTCCCTCGATTTTCACTGTGATAGCTTTCCTGATAACACATTTGAGGGCTACCATTGCATCAAGGCAATTTCTCATATGGCAAAAGCAATAAAGGAATTCTGAAACTGTTAATGCAACAAATTTTATAATATATCAAATATGTAAATCCCTTTATGTCCAATTAAGAACAGTTTCAAAATGAAATGTAAATATAAGTATATAATCCTTATAAGCTAAAAGTTCTTCAGCCTGTAACCCAAGTAATTCTGCAATATAATTTCTTAATATGAAAATGAACCCAGAAATAGGTTTCATGATATTTCATGATATTTTTGCCTGATCTTGTCAATGAGTAAAAATCAAATGACCTAAACCTAAAATGCCACTCCTGATATAGGAAAGTATAGGGTCTTCAGTACATAAAATCAAAATGTAATGAAATATTCTTGAATGAGGTCAGCAAAATGTTGGGCTAAGAAGCTCAGAGCCTCCTTCTCTTACAGAGACACAGGGTTTATAGCAATAAACAGACCAGAATATCACTGTGAGGACTTTAGAGACTAATTGAGAAGCTGCAGCACACAGGCCATTGTAAAACCAAGAAGAGCTTGCAGTGAAATGGATAAGAAAAATTTATGACACTTGGCTCACCCCGTCCTACTTTACCCCCTACGCAACATCTCAGGAGCAACCAACGGGAGACCTCCCACATCGGGGCTCTTTCGTCAGGAGGAAAACAAAACAGTGGACCTGAATCCACTATTGTGACATATCTGGGGGTTGGCTAAGGACTGGTTTGTCACCTCTGCATGCTGACGACATTGGGGCCAGTTTGGGAGCGTGGAAAAGAGAGACAATCAACGTGTCAGTGCTACAGTCCCACAAGTAGACACCAAGAGAAGCACGATATCAGAAAGTGTGTGAGGTTCTAGAACTTCCAGCCAGACCAACTGGTGAAGGTCTTCCTATGCAAGAAGCTAATACACATAGCTTTAGAGAGGTGGTAGCTTCTTGAAATGTCCGATTCCCCGCATAAAAAAAAAAAAAAAAATCACATGGCATGAAAGAAATATAAAAACACAGCCCAAACAAAGAAAAAACCTAAAACTCCAAAAATCAACCCTAAAGAAATGCAGATTTATGAATTGCCTGAAAGAGAGAGAGAGAGAGAGAGAGAGAGAGAGGGAGAACCACAAGTAGGCTCCAGGCTATCAGCACAGAACCCAACATGGGTCTCAAACTCATGAACCATTAGATCATGACCTGACCCAAAATGAAGAGTTGGACTTTTAACCAACAGAGCCACCCATGCACCCCTTAAGAATAAGCCTTATTAGGTCAACTGTACAATCCTTTTAATGTGCTTTTGTATTTGATTTGCTAGTATTTTACTGAAAACTTTTGCTTCAATATATATCAGGGATAGTAGTCTATACAGATTTCTTTTTTTTTTTTTTTCACTGTCTTTATCTGGCTTGATCTGTCTTTCTCTGGCCTCATAGACTAATCTTAGAATACTCTCTCCTATTCACTTTTTTTTTGGAAGTGTTTCAGGCAGTCAGGCAGATTGGTATTGCTTTTTCTTTAACTGTTTGGTAAAACTCTCCGTGAAGTCAGCTGATCCTGGGTTTATATTTCTTGTAAAGTTTTTAATTACTAGTTCAGTTTCTTTACTCATTATTGGTCTCTTCAGATTTTCTACTGCCTTAGGATTCAGTCCTGTTAGGCTGTACATTTCTAGGAATTTAACCTAGGTTCTTCTGTGTGTTGGCATACAATGTTTAAAGTATTCTCTTATAATCCTTTTTATTTCTGTGGCATCAGTTATAATGCCTCTTCTTTCCTTTCTGATTTCATTTAAATATTTTCTTTTTTTTCTTAGTTAATCTAACTAAACTTTTGTTAATTTTGTTGAACTTTTCAAAAACCAACGTTTATTTTCATTGATTTTTTTTCTAATGTTTTCCTGTTTATCTCTGGTCTAATCTTATTTCCTTCTTTCTGTTATCACAGGGTATAGTTTATTTTTCTAGTTTCTTGATATTTAAAGTTAGGCCATTGATTTGAGATATTTCTACTTTAATATATGCATTTACAACCATAAACTTCTCTTTTAATGCTGCTTGCTGCATGTCATAAGTTTTGATATACAGTGTTCTCATTTTCATTTATCTCAAGGTATTTCTAACTTCCTTTGTGGCTTCTTTTTTACCCATTGGTTGTTTAGAGGATGTTGTTTACTTTTAACAAATATGTGTATTTTCTAGTTTTCTTTGTGCTATTGATTTCTAGTTTTATTTCATTGTGATTTTGTATAATTTCAATCTTCTTGAGTTCATTAAAATTTGATTTGTGGCCTAACGTCTGGTCTAATCTAGGAAACATTTTATGAGCACTTGAGAAGAATAAATATTCTGCTATTATTAGAACACTGTTCTGTATATGTCTGTTATATCCAATTGGTTATTTTTCCTATTCCTCTATATTTTATTGATCTCTCTGCTTGTTGGGTCCGTTATTAAAAGTGGAGCATTGAAGTATCCTCTATGATTGTGTTGCTGTCTATGTCTTCCTTCAATTCTGTCAAGAAAGTGACTCATATATTTTGGAGTTCTGAGGTTTGGTGCATATTTATAATTGTCATATCTTCTTAGTAAACTGACATTTTAATCATTATATAATGCCCTTCTTTGTCTCTTGTAATAGTTTTTAACTTAAAGTCCAGTTTGTGTGATATTAGTATAGTCAGCCCTGCTCCCTTTTGGTTACCACTTGCATGGAATATCTTTTTTTATTTTTTTACTTTTGGCCTACAAGTGTCCTGAGATTTTTTTTTTTTTAATTTTATGCCTTTATTTTGAGAGACAGATAGAGAGCGAGCAGGGGAGGATCAGAGAGAGAGGGAGACACAGAATCTGAAGCAGGCCCCAGGCTCTGAGCTGTCAGCACAGAGCCCGATGCTGGGCTCAAACCCACCTACAGTGAGATCATGACCTGAGCTGAAGTCAGATGCCCAACCAACTTAGCCACCCAGGCGCCCCCGAGTGACCTTAGATTTAAAATGAATGTCAGTGCGCCTGGATGGCTCAGCTGGTTAAGCCACTGAGTCTTACTTTTGGCTCAGGTCATGATCTCAGGGTCATGAGATTCAACCTCGCATTGGGCTCCTTGCTGGTTGGGCTCTGCATTAGGTGTGGAGCCTGCTTAAGATTCTCTCTCCCCTCTCCCTGTGCTCCTCTCTTGCTTTCTGTTTAAAAAATACACTAATTAATAGGGTGCCTGGGTGGCTCAGTCGGTTAAGTGTTCGACTTCGGCTCAGGTCATGATCTCAAGGCTTGTGGGTTTGAGCCCTGCTTTGGGCTCTGTGCTGACAGCTAGCTCAGACCCTGGAGCCTGCTTCGTATTCTGTGTCTCTCTCTCTTTGACCCTCCTTGCTCATGCTGTCTCTCTCTCTCTCTCTCTCTCAGAAATAAATAAAACATTAAAAAGAATTTAAAAATTAATTAATTAATAATTTAAAATTAAAATGAGTCTCTTGTAGTCAACATATAGTGGGTCCTGTTTTTATATCTATTCAGCCAGTCTATGTGTTTTGATTAGGGACTTTCATTTACATTGAAAGTAATTAATAACAGGGAAAGATTGACTTTTGCTTTTTTGTTGCTTTCTGTATGACATCGAGTTTTACTGTCTTCCTTTGTGTTTCATTGAATTATTTTTTTGTAATTATATACTTTGATCCCTTTCTCATGCCCTTTGTATACATTTTACAGATATTCTTTTGTGGTTATTATTGAAATTACATAAAACATCTTAGAGTTATAACATCTATTTTAAATTGATAGCAAATTAATTTCAAATGCATACCAAAATTCTGTTTCTTTACAATCCCACCCCTTCTCCCCTTATGTTATTGATGTCATAAGTTATATCTTTATATGTTATATATCTGTCAGCACAGATTTATAGATATTTTTTATGTTTTAATCATTTAAATTCTATGCGACAATATTACAATAGCATAGGTTACTATATTTGTGCATGTATTGACTTTTACTGGAGAACCTTATACTTTCATATGGCTTTGTGTGGCTGTCTCTGGTTTTTTCATACCAACTCAAGAGGTTCCCATTAGCATTTCTTGTAGAGCAGCTTTAATGATAATCAACTACCATAGGGAGAGTTAGGGAATTGTTGTTTAATGGGTACACAGTTTCAGATTTGCAAAATAAAAAAGTTCTGGAGATCTGTTCCACAATAGTGTAAATATACTTAACACTACTAAAGTTCACACTTAATATTGGTTCAGATGGTAAACTTATGTTATGTGCTTTTTTTTACCATAATAAAAAACTATAATGAGTATTTCTGATGTTCTTTCTGTCCCTCCCCTGCTTGCTCTCTGTCACTCTCAAAATAAATAAATAAACTTTAGATAGATAGATAGAAGATAGATGATAGATAGATAGATAGATAGATAAAATCTACAATAATCAGGTAAGTTCTTTAGATTCCCAGTTTTTCTTTTTCATGTTCTGATGCTTATCATTCTTTTCCTGATAGGAAGGCAATTTTATATTGTTGAATATTAATCTAAATATTAGAAAAATCTGGGCAGTATACCTAAATATAACAAAATGGACATGTACAATATGGAAAAAAATTAGGGTAGCACAATTAAATTTTAAATACTTTCTAATAATGCTTTATTGAACATATAGTGCATTTTTATAAATCTCATTGTTTTTAAACTACTAATATTTTCAAGCTACCTTTATGAGAACTGGAACGTTTATTTATATATTTTCTCCCTGTGTTTACTAAATTATTCTCTAAAAAGAACTGCATGACTCTTTCACTCCAAATGAACTTTAAGGCACATCCCACTCTGTGTTCTGCTCTCCCTCTCCTGGCTGGCTGACAAGAAGAAGGGTTGATATACCGGGCTGAGCTTTGTGGAGAGAAGTCACAGCAGATCCACCTTTTGTCAGTATTGAGTGGATAACAGAAGGCATCTCTAAACACATATGACTACGGCATCTATGCCAGGGTGGGTCCAATGCCCATGTTTCCTTTCACTGCAATGTGCTCAATTCAAAATACCGGGTGACAGAAATAGACTCACACGAATACACTCACCTGATTTTTGACAATGGTGCAAAAGCAATTCAGTGAAGGAGGAAGGACTGTTTCAATCAATAGTGCTGAAACAACTGGGCATCAATAGCTGCACAAATGATCCTCAACCTAATCCTCAACCTTAGGCAAATGTTAACTCTAAATGGATCATAGATCTAATGTGAAACTAGAAAACCTTTCAAGACAATGTAGGAGAAAATCTTCATGACTGGGGGTTAGGCAAATCATTCTAATATATGACACAGAATCATGAACTGAAAAAAAATAGAAAAATTTGGTTCCATAAAAATTTAAATTTTTCATTCTTAAAGAAGATTCAGCCAAGATGATGAAAGTTAAACCACTAAACTCTCTAATCTCAACAGTAAAGGAAAAAAAATTCAATTAGAAGATGGGAAAACGACAAACTTCACCAAAGAAAATATATACATGGCAAATAAACACATGAAAATATGTTCAGCATCTCTACTCATTAGGAAAATGCAGATCACAACCACAGTGAGATGACATTACATATGCATTAGAATGACTAAAATAAGAAATACTTCCAATATCCAATGCTGACAAACATGCAGAGAAATTTTTTAAAATTTTTAAATATTTATTTATTTTTGAGAGAGAAAGAGAGAGAAGGGCAGAACCCAAAGCAGGCTCCAGGCTCTGAGCTGTCAGCACAGAGTCCAACATGGAGCTCAAACTCACGAACCATGAGATCATGACCTGACTGAAGTCAGATGCTTAGATGACGGAGGCACTCAGGCATCCCCAGAGACATTTGTTCTCTCATGCATTGCTGGTGGGAATGTAGAATGGTACAGCCACTCTGGAAATCATTCTGGCAGTTTCATAGAAAGTTCTACATACACTTACCATGTGATCACCGTATGCACTCTTGGGCGTTTATCATAATAAGGACTAAACATATGTCTTCACACATAAACCCGTATATGAATGTTCATAAGAGCTTCATTTGAGGTAACCCAAGAAAGGAAACAACCCAAGTGTCCTTCAGTTAATGAATGGTTAAACAAATAACAGTTTTTCAAAACAAAAAAAAAAAAAGGAATAAATTATTGATGCATGCAATAACTTGGCAAAATCTCAAAAGCATTTATGTCAAGAGGAAAAAAAGGCTAATCTCAAAATGTTACATACTGTATGATTTCATCCATCCTCAAAATATAAAATTATACATCTGGAGAACTTTTCAGTGGTTACCAGAGGTTAGGGAAGGAAAAGAAGGGTGTGACTATAAAAGTATAGCATATTGAAATGTCTTTGTGGTGGTAGAAAAGTTTTATTTCCTGATTGTGGTAACTTATTAAAATCTATGCATATGATAAAATGTCTTAGAATTATACACAAAGTTATTTTTAAAATGACTGCATGAAAAATTGGTAAGCCCAAGTAAGAATTGGAAGCAACCTAATGTTATTATATCAACATCAGTTACCTAGTTTTTATGATGTACTATACCAATGTAAGATGTCACCAATGGCAGAAACGTGGTGATAGACACATCTCATTTTTCTGTACTGGTTTTGAAGCTTTTTGTGAGCCTAAAATTATATGTGTGTATATATATTTAAAAATGAAGAAACTCGGCTTAGTTGGTTAAGCGTCCAACTCTTGATTTCGGCCCAGGTCATGATCTCACAGTTCGTGAGTTCAAGCCCTGCATGTCAGCTCTGTGCAGACAGCATGGAACCTGCTTGAGATTCCTCCTTTTTCTCTGTCCCTCCCCCAATCACACTATCTCTGTCTCTCTCAAATAAATAAATAAACCACAAAAATGAGGAAATTTTCCACTAGTTATGAAACTCAAGTCCAAGAAAAATGGTCAAGGACCTCCTTGGATTGAAGCTTCAATTCCTCACACAGGTAAAAAATAAACAAAAAATCTTGGCACCAATGTGAATGAAAAGAGAATTTGAATAGTAAACAAATTTTAAATAGTACTATAAATACATTTTTCAAAGTCCATTCATTCATTCATTCATTCATTCAAAAATAAGATGCATGGGGAAGAAAAGCATGGTTAGGAAAATCTGGACATGAATACTGGCTCTCTCATGGAATAGCTCTGTGAGCTTTGACAAGTTCTTTATGCCATTTGTGTTTTTGTTCATAAAATAGGGATAATAATGGAACTAAATTCTTAGTTTTGTGATGATTATATCTATCATTTTATGTGAGAAAGGTGTAAAATGTATATAAGTACCACCTAAGTGTAAACTATTACTACTATTATTTAGGTATTCTTTTACTGAAAATTTGGTTTGTTCAAGGTGATTTACTGCAACATACAGAAGATAAAAAGATGACTTATTCAAGACTCTGTGTGCTTGAGAATTTTATAATTTAGCAGGAGACAGATATGGAAATGGATAGCACAACTAAAAAACATAAAATTCCAAGTACATAAGAGGCAATCAAACTTGGTATTGCAGAAAGGACAGCTAGCACAGCATGCTGAGGAAACTAAGGTGGGTTTGTTTGAAGGGTGACATCTGAACTGGTCTGATTTGTATATTGCAAGGACAAGCATTTCAGACAGCAGGAACCACATGACCAACAAAAAGAGGAAGAATAATAGAGAGGGGCTGTGCCCTAGAGAAAGAGTCCTGTTAGACTTGTGTACAGTCTAGAAAGAGGTGAGAAATCGATTATCAACACTAAACTGCAAATTTAAAATGGATAATGCCAGCACTGAACAGCAGAATAAAGACCTGTCAAAACAGGTAATAAAGATCATCCTTTCACTGAAAGTGACTTCCAAAGGGATATCATGCATGTCTTCTGAATTCTCTCCATTCTGCAGCAAGATCTAGAGATTTGGAGAAGTCTTGCTTGGCCTCTGTGCTGGCAAAATTTCCATCTGATGGAATTCTGAAGCAGGGGCATATGCTGAGATACTTTGTTTTCTTAATTGCATCTCTTTTTTTCCCGGTGATTTTGTGAGGGAGAATATTTGCCTGGATTTGCTCCACTCACTCCTCCTAAAAGATTTGTCTAAATTAATGTGACTGCCAGTTGTATTGTTCAGATGATAGGCAAGTGAAACAAAACAGTGTTTGCAGGCCCTGTGAAGCAACCTTTAACTGGAACACTTAACACATATTGTTGTGGCATTGATTCAACCCCCTCCAGCTTTGAAGTTGTTGGGTATCTGTGTAATTCTTCACAGAATCCTGGCTTTGTATTTTGGACTGAAAACAGTTAGGGCAATTTCCAGATGATGCCCTGGAGATAAGATTTTTTTTTTAATAACTATTTTGAAATGTCCCTTCAGGAAAGAAAAGTGGTTCCTTTACAGGAGAATAAAAGGTTAAGGGCCTTGGAGAA
This sequence comes from Crocuta crocuta, assembly GCF_008692635.1. Classification (NCBI taxonomy): domain Eukaryota; kingdom Metazoa; phylum Chordata; class Mammalia; order Carnivora; family Hyaenidae; genus Crocuta; species Crocuta crocuta. The sequence goes on from NW_027531910.1 coordinate 4,722,294, forward strand.
TTAAAAGCGCATGGAGGGAATGCTTTAATATTTTCAGATGAAGATCAGTATTCACCTGCTACAAACCTTTGGTAAAAAATGAGAATTTCATCCTTGTACCCAATTTCTACATTTCACTGTAGGCAAAGGGACGTTTTTATTATCCATATTCAAAGGCATTAATTGAGTACCAAGGATAAACCATTATTACATCAAATGCAGAATTAGACAAGTTCCTACTTGGGACACCCATGATTTTAATGGTATTCTCTAAGCCAGGTGGGCAAGAGGAAGATGACCCCTTTCATTACCTTCCCTGGAGTCCTTTCCATCTTTTCATACTTCCAGGCTATGCACTCTCTGTCAGCACCACCCAACTCATGTTTTTATGTAAAGCCAGAAACTTGGGGGAAAGTGATTTTTTTAAGCACTACTGATATTTTCCATCATTTTATATTGTTATAAGCAGAGTTTCCTTGACAAAGTTCTTTCTAGAAATAAATCCCAGCTGAGTAATTATATAAGGTCCTTTTGGTAATCCATAGGGACAAAAGTATATCAGGCTACAAAACCCATCATTTTCTCTCCATTGCCTCCCCCACCCCACCCTTAAGGGCATTTTCAACTTTCAATTTCCTATTAATTTACTTTAAAGGCTTGGAAATATCATTTATTTCACTTTTGCCTTCCATACTGAAGACTGTCATAAACCCTTTAATGCAAACTTGGAAAACACCTAGATGATATGTTATGACAAGTGATCATCAGAATTACATAAGATGATCTAAAATACCTGGTTTTGAAGATTCTTTATCCTTCTACTCCACACCATGTAATGGCTTATTCTTTTGAAAGTATCCTAAGCTTGACACAGAAATAATAGTACCACTTAAATATATACCCTGTTAGAACAAAGGCCACTTTTAGGAGCTACTTTATTGTTTTACCATTCTATTAAGAGACTGTTACTTATAACACTAATAAATCTGTATATATAGTGGTGTAATTAAAAAGATGTATTCAAGCTAGACATTTCTATTTCCTATTCTCATTACCCAATATCCTTTATGAGCCACTAATAGAATCTGAGGACACAAAGCAACACACTCCCTTAATCAGATACTGAACTGTGTGTAAGCGATCAAAGGTTAAGGGAGCACCTGGCTTTGATCACCTTTATGAGTTATGACAAGCTGGCATTCTTCTATTCACCCCCAAAGGTTCTTTAGCCTCAAGGAAATTTACGTGGATTAGATGAAGTGAAAAGTTGAAGAAGGCAAATTTCTAAACATATTTTTGAAAAACCAAACAGGAAAAAAAAAAAGATGGTTATATAGCTTAACAAGCAGCTATACATTAGATGGCTTGCTGTCACAAAAGTGTACCAAATCATCTGGAAATTAAAATCACCAGGGAGAATAAAGGAAATTTATCTTAAGCCAAGGAAAATAGGAAGTTAATAAGCTCAGAAGAAAATTTTTTTATCATATTTATACCGTGTTGTTAAGTGAATAATGAAGAAATTTTATCTTGCCTTTTGTTCTATACTATATTACCACATTCCTTCAAAGTTTACTTTTAGCCCATCTTACTCCCCACCCCCAATTTAGGTTCAGCCTAAAAAGAACAATGTTTCTCCTCAGTTTGTTTCCTGCTCCTTTGCATCAAATCTTGGTGATCAACCTTGTTATATCAAGCCACAAGGATAATTTCTATTTCCTTGCTCTTTAAATCTAACTTTTCTTCTCTTTGCTTGCCCTTTAAGCCTAACATCAGGTGCCTGATATTGCTCTTCAGACATGTCAATCATATTTCCTCAAAAAATCGCAAACATCTGCAGCCAAATTCCTACCTTTATTCCCTGTGGATTTTATTTTCCCTCTTAGCAGTGGCTATAAAATGTGTATCATCACATTCTCAGAAAAGCATTATTATGTGCTTTATGCATTCTCAAATGCCCTCCTTAAAGTGTCTCTTTGAAAGTCCTTGCCTCCCTTCTTTTTTTTTTTTTTAATCACCATTTTATTTCTAGGATATATTCTTAATTAGAAAGAACTACATTTGACAGATAAATTAAGGAAGCTTGAATGCAGATACCTGAATTGATTACAGTGGGGCAGGGCTAAGTAACACAACCGGATGCTTCCCCCACATCCACCTGATCTCTTCATATTACTCTTACCCTGATTGAAAGAGTCCCAACGGGGCAGAGGATGAATAATGTGACACCGACCAGGGCCACAAACCATACACTGTGTGTGTACATCTGACTATTATCCATAGACATGATATATTCTAAAATCCGTACAGAAAAATAATATATAGACCGTAATCCTAGCAATCAGTTTTTAAAAATATCAAAATTTACATACTTGCTTCAGCTTTTTATCTAATGAAATAAAACTACAGACACAGCAAAAAAAAATCTCAGGTTTCCTTTTCCAGCTGGCCTCCAAATAACAGATAACCTGAAATTCCTCTACACACTTTTCATGCATATACCTATAGCAACCTATACTAAATGTGATAGATTAAAATTTTTAAATATTCTTTATGACCAGGTGTCAGGAGCAAAGTTAACACACAACAAATTGGGAGAGGCTGTTTGCAATCTAATTATTCGACAAAAAATTAGTATCTCAAGTACAAAGAGAGTTACACAAACTTAGAAAAAGAGAGCTCAGTAGAAAGATGGGCAGGCATTTGGAAATGTGCTCCGTGTTCTCAGGTGGGAAGTCTGCACACATTGTGTGGGTCTTATTCCCACAAATGTGGGCAGGTAGCCATTCAGAAACTCTACAAATAGGATTCGGCAAGGTATCGGCTTTGGTATTTCATCATCCAAGTCACCAATCTGTATTATTATCCCTGTTTGTGTAGAACAGAACTCCAATTCTAGTGAACAGAACTCTAAAGATTTCAAATTCAGGAATAGTTACTCTGTAAGAGTCTTCTAGAATATTGGAGTCTGTAGGCTCTTAAATTTGCAAGGGGCCCTGAGTTAGTCAATTTCTGACGTTATTTGACTATTATTTTGTTTAACAATTAGGTATGTCCATTTGGTTTTTCAATAACATGGATATAATGACAAGATACCTAATCACAAGAATTACATGAAAATAGAAAATAGAAGGGGGCAAGATGGCAGAGAAGTAAGGAGCTCCGTACATTGCACTAGCCCCCATAGCTCACACGGAAAAGATCTGAAGCCATAGGAAACCTTACAGAACCCAAGAGATTGTGAGAAAAAGGACACAGAATCCACTGAGAAGGACTTCTAACGTGAGTGCAAACTGGGCAAGATAAAATTGGGCTGGGATCGGAGACTCAGGGACGGGGGCAATCCCCCCCTGCAGGGAGTGAGAGGGGAAAGAGAGAGTCCGAAACTACTCAAGACATGGTCCCTATCGCTGGGAACAGAAAAACCTCTGCTCGGGGCACAGAAGGACCTGGTGCGCCAAATCCCTGCGTGCCAGGTCCCCGCGCGCCAACTCGTCCTGGAGGGGCCCCACCCCACAGCACCGTTGTGCTCCTGGCTGACTGGACCCCTGGAGGAGCTGCGCACGTACCAGGCCTCTACGTGAGTTTGTGTTTCGGGTGATGAGACACAAAGGGACCCAGTCTCCTGTTCTCCAGCGGCCCGGCGCGCCCCCCAGGCAGGCCCCCATCCTTGCTACTCAACCCGACCTGGAGGAGAAGGGAGCAGCGATTCTGGCTCCACCCCCGGAGCTAGGCAAGAGGTATGGAACTTCCCTGAGGGGATCGCCTGTGAGGTTGTGTCTCTGGCAATTTCAGTGGGGCTCATGGACTGGGATCTGGAAACTAGGCCTGGCCTGGGTTAAAGAGCGCGACCCACGTTGGCTGCGCCCCTGGCACAGGGAGTTTACACACCCAAAAAAGTGAGGTGCAGCACTTAGTTCAAGGGACTGGAGTGCCGCCACTCTCCTCCCTACAACCGCCAAGGCAGAACTCACACCTGACACATTTGATCACACCACGCCCATCCCTGCTAGAGAGCTGCCCTCCTCTTTTTTTTTTTTTTTTTTTTGGAACACTGAAGTGCTTTACT